>NW_027365085.1:0-140622 GCF_046119375.1 Phyllobates terribilis | reverse complement strand
CTTTGAATCTTGTTTATCATGCTAAGAGGAGCAGGAAAAAGCAAAAAATTTCAGAATTGCACCTTGCAATGCGGAGAAATTACTGTTTGTGCATTTACAATATTCATTGATTTTTGCCATTGAAAAACGTCCAGAAATGATTGAAGCTACTGACTGAATGAAAGGAGCTGGCATCTCACTCTCTTTGAATCTTCTTTATCATGCTAAGAGGAGCAGGAAAAAGCAAAAAATTTCAGAATTGCACCTTGCAATGCGGAGAAATTACTGTTTGTGCATTTACAATATTCATTGATTTTTGCCATTGAAAAACATCATGTTATTCATATACCAGAAATGATTGAAGCTACTGACTGAATGAAAGGAGCTGGCATCTCACTCTCTTTGAATCTTCTTTATCATGCTAAGAGGAGCAGGAAAAAGTAAAAAATTTCAGAATTGCACCTTGCAATGCGGAGAAATTACTGTTTGTGCATTTATAATATTCAATGATTTTTGCCATTGAAAAACGTCCAGAAATGATTGAAGCTACTGACTGAACGAAAGGAGCTGGCATCTCACTCTCTTTGAATCTTCTTTATCATGCTAAGAGGAGCAGGAAAAAGCAAAAAATTTCAGAATTGCACCTTGCAATGCGGAGAAATTACTGTTTGTGCATTTACAATATTCATTGATTTTTGCCATTGAAAAACGTCCAGAAATGATTGAAGCTACTGACTGAATGAAAGGAGCTGGCATCTCACTCTCTTTGAATCTTCTTTATCATGCTAAGAGGAGCAGGAAAAAGCAAAAAATTTCAGAATTGCACCTTGCAATGCGGAGAAATTACTGTTTGTGCATTTACAATATTCATTGATTTTTGCCATTGAAAAACATCATGTTATTCATATACCAGAAATGTTTGAAGCTACTGACTGAATGAAAGGAGCTGACATCTCACTCTCTTTGAATCTTCTTTATCATGCTAAGAGGAGCAGGAAAAAGCAAAAAATTTCAGAATTGCACCTTGCAATGCGGAGAAATTACTGTTTGTGCATTTACAATATTCATTGATTTTTGCCATTGAAAAACGTCCAGAAATGATTGAAGCTACTGACTGAATGAAAGGAGCTGGCATCTCACTCTCTTTGAATCTTCTTTATCATGCTAAGAGGAGCAGGAAAAAGCAAAAAATTTCAGAATTGCACCTTGCAATGCGGAGAAATTACTGTTTGTGCATTTACAATATTCATTGATTTTTGCCATTGAAAAACATCATGTTATTCATATACCAGAAATGTTTGAAGCTACTGACTGAATGAAAGGAGCTGGCATCTCACTCTCTTTGAATCTTCTTTATCATGCTAAGAGGAGCAGGAAAAAGCAAAAAATTTCAGAATTGCACCTTGCAATGTGGAGAAATTACTGTTTGTGCATTTACAATATTCATTGATTTTTGCCATTGAAAAACATCATGTTATTCATATACCAGAAATGTTTGAAGCTACTGACTGAATGAAAGGAGCTGGCATCTCACTCTCTTTGAATCTTCTTTATCATGCTAAGAGGAGCAGGAAAAAGCAAAAAATTTCAGAATTGCACCTTGCAATGTGGAGAAATTACTGTTTGTGCATTTACAATATTCATTGATTTTTACCATTGAAAAACGTCCAGAAATGATTGAAGCTACTGACTGAATGAAAGTAGCTGGCATCTCACTCTCTTTGAATCTTCTTTATCATGCTAAGAGGAGCAGGAAAAAGCAAAAAATTTCAGACTTGCACCTTGCAATGCGGAGAAATTACTGTTTGTGCATTTACAATATTCATTGATTTTTGCCATTGAAAAACATCATGTTATTCATATACCAGAAATGTTTGAAGCTACTGACTGAATGAAAGGAGCTGGCATCTCACTCTCTTTGAATCTTCTTTATCATGCTAAGAGGAGCAGGAAAAAGCAAAAAATTTCAGAATTGCACCTTGCAATGCGGAGAAATTACTGTTTGTGCATTTACAATATTCATTGATTTTTGCCATTGAAAAACATCATGTTATTCATATACCAGAAATGATTGAAGCTACTGACTGAATGAAAGGAGCTGGCATCTCACTCTCTTTGAATCTTCTTTATCATGCTAAGAGGAGCAGGAAAAAGTAAAAAATTTCAGAATTGCACCTTGCAATGCGGAGAAATTACTGTTTGTGCATTTATAATATTCAATGATTTTTGCCATTGAAAAACGTCCAGAAATGATTGAAGCTACTGACTGAACGAAAGGAGCTGGCATCTCACTCTCTTTGAATCTTCTTTATCATGCTAAGAGGAGCAGGAAAAAGCAAAAAATTTCAGAATTGCACCTTGCAATGCGGAGAAATTACTGTTTGTGCATTTACAATATTCATTGATTTTTGCCATTGAAAAACATCCAGAAATGATTGAAGCTACTGACTGAATGAAAGGAGCTGGCATCTCACTCTCTTTGAATCTTCTTTATCATGCTAAGAGGAGCAGGAAAAAGCAAAAAATTTCAGAATTGCACCTTGCAATGCGGAGAAATTACTGTTTGTGCATTTACAATATTCATTGATTTTTGCCATTGAAAAACATCATGTTATTCATATACCAGAAATGTTTGAAGCTACTGACTGAATGAAAGGAGCTGACATCTCACTCTCTTTGAATCTTCTTTATCATGCTAAGAGGAGCAGGAAAAAGCAAAAAATTTCAGAATTGCACCTTGCAATGCGGAGAAATTACTGTTTGTGCATTTACAATATTCATTGATTTTTGCCATTGAAAAACGTCCAGAAATGATTGAAGCTACTGACTGAATGAAAGGAGCTGGCATCTCACTCTCTTTGAATCTTCTTTATCATGCTAAGAGGAGCAGGAAAAAGCAAAAAATTTCAGAATTGCACCTTGCAATGCGGAGAAATTACTGTTTGTGCATTTACAATATTCATTGATTTTTGCCATTGAAAAACATCCAGAAATGATTGAAGCTACTGACTGAATGAAAGGAGCTGGCATCTCACTCTCTTTGAATCTTCTTTATCATGCTAAGAGGAGCAGGAAAAAGCAAAAAATTTCAGAATTGCACCTTGCAATGCGGAGAAATTACTGTTTGTGCATTTACAATATTCATTGATTTTTGCCATTGAAAAACATCATGTTATTCATATACCAGAAATGTTTGAAGCTACTGACTGAATGAAAGGAGCTGACATCTCACTCTCTTTGAATCTTCTTTATCATGCTAAGAGGAGCAGGAAAAAGCAAAAAATTTCAGAATTGCACCTTGCAATGCGGAGAAATTACTGTTTGTGCATTTACAATATTCATTGATTTTTGCCATTGAAAAACGTCCAGAAATGATTGAAGCTACTGACTGAATGAAAGGAGCTGGCATCTCACTCTCTTTGAATCTTCTTTATCATGCTAAGAGGAGCAGGAAAAAGCAAAAAATTTCAGAATTGCACCTTGCAATGCGGAGAAATTACTGTTTGTGCATTTACAATATTCATTGATTTTTGCCATTGAAAAACATGTTATTCATATACCAGAAATGTTTGAAGCTACTGACTGAATGAAAGGAGCTGGCACCTCACTCTCTTTGAATCTTCTTTATCATGCTAAGAGGAGCGGGAAAAAGCAAAAAATTTCAGAATTGCACCTTGCAATGCGGAGAAATTAGTTTGTGCATTTACAATATTCATTGATTTTTGCCATTGAAAAACGTCCAGAAATGATTGAAGGTACTGACTGAATGAAAGGAGCTGGCATCTCACTCTCTTTGAATCTTCTTTATCATGCTAAGAGGAGCAGGAAAAAGCAAAAAATTTCAGAATTGCACCTTGCAATGCGGAGAAATTACTGTTTGTGCATTTACAATATTCATTGGTTTTTGCCATTGAAAAACGTCCAGAAATGATTGAAGCTACTGACTGAACGAAAGGAGCTGGCATCTCACTCTCTTTGAATCTTCTTTATCATGCTAAGAGGAGCAGGAAAAAGCAAAAAATTTCAGAATTGCACCTTGCAATGCGGAGAAATTACTGTTTGTGCATTTACAATATTCATTGATTTTTGCCATTGAAAAACATCATGTTATTCATATACCAGAAATGTTTGAAGCTACTGACTGAATGAAAGGAGCTGACATCTCACTCTCTTTGAATCTTCTTTATCATGCTAAGAGGAGCAGGAAAAAGCAAAAAATTTCAGAATTGCACCTTGCAATGCGGAGAAATTACTGTTTGTGCATTTACAATATTCATTGATTTTTGCCATTGAAAAACGTCCAGAAATGATTGAAGCTACTGACTGAATGAAAGGAGCTGGCATCTCACTCTCTTTGAATCTTCTTTATCATGCTAAGAGGAGCAGGAAAAAGCAAAAAATTTCAGAATTGCACCTTGCAATGCGGAGAAATTACTGTTTGTGCATTTACAATATTCATTGATTTTTGCCATTGAAAAACATGTTATTCATATACCAGAAATGTTTGAAGCTACTGACTGAATGAAAGGAGCTGGCACCTCACTCTCTTTGAATCTTCTTTATCATGCTAAGAGGAGCGGGAAAAAGCAAAAAATTTCAGAATTGCACCTTGCAATGCGGAGAAATTACTGTTTGTGCATTTACAATATTCATTGATTTTTGCCATTGAAAAACGTCCAGAAATGATTGAAGGTACTGACTGAATGAAAGGAGCTGGCATCTCACTCTCTTTGAATCTTCTTTATCATGCTAAGAGGAGCAGGAAAAAGCAAAAAATTTCAGAATTGCACCTTGCAATGCGGAGAAATTACTGTTTGTGCATTTACAATATTCATTGGTTTTTGCCATTGAAAAACGTCCAGAAATGATTGAAGCTACTGACTGAATGAAAGGAGCTGGCATCTCACTCTCTTTGAATCTTCTTTATCATGCTAAGAGGAGCAGGAAAAAGCAAAAAATTTCAGAATTGCACCTTGCAATGCGGAGAAATTACAGTTTGTGCATTTACAATATTCATTGATTTTTGCCATTGAAAAACATCCAGAAATGATTGAAGCTACTGACTGAATGAAAGGAGCTGGCATCTCACTCTCTTTGAATCTTCTTTATCATGCTAAGAGGAGCAGGAAAAAGCAAAAAATTTCAGAATTGCACCTTGCAATGCGGAGAAATTACTGTTTGTGCATTTACAATATTCATTGATTTTTGCCATTGAAAAACATCATGTTATTCATATACCAGAAATGTTTGAAGCTACTGACTGAATGAAAGGAGCTGGCATCTCACTCTCTTTGAATCTTCTTTATCATGCTAAGAGGAGCAGGAAAAAGCAAAAAATTTCAGAATTGCACCTTGCAATGTGGAGAAATTACTGTTTGTGCATTTACAATATTCATTGATTTTTACCATTGAAAAACGTCCAGAAATGATTGAAGCTACTGACTGAATGAAAGTAGCTGGCATCTCACTCTCTTTGAATCTTCTTTATCATGCTAAGAGGAGCAGGAAAAAGCAAAAAATTTCAGACTTGCACCTTGCAATGCGGAGAAATTACTGTTTGTGCATTTACAATATTCATTGATTTTTGCCATTGAAAAACATCATGTTATTCATATACCAGAAATGTTTGAAGCTACTGACTGAATGAAAGGAGCTGGCATCTCACTCTCTTTGAATCTTCTGTATCATGCTAAGAGGAGCAGGAAAAAGCAAAAAATTTCAGAATTGCACCTTGCAATGCGGAGAAATTACTGTTTGTGCATTTACAATATTCATTGATTTTTGCCATTGAAAAACATCATGTTATTCATATACCAGAAATGTTTGAAGCTACTGACTGAATGAAAGGAGCTGGCATCTCACTCTCTTTGAATCTTCTTTATCATGCTAAGAGGAGCAGGAAAAAGCAAAAAATTTCAGAATTGCACCTTGCAATGCGGAGAAATTACTGTTTGTGCATTTACAATATTCATTGATTTTTGCCATTGAAAAACATCCAGAAATGATTGAAGCTACTGACTGAATGAAAGGAGCTGGCATCTCACTCTCTTTGAATCTTCTTTATCATGCTAAGAGGAGCAGGAAAAATCAAAAAATTTCAGAATTGCACCTTGCAATGCGGAGAAATTACTGTTTGTGCATTTACAATATTCATTGATTTTTGCCATTGAAAAACATGTTATTCATATACCAGAAATGTTTGAAGCTACTGACTGAATGAAAGGAGCTGGCACCTCACTCTCTTTGAATCTTCTTTATCATGCTAAGAGGAGCGGGAAAAAGCAAAAAATTTCAGAATTGCACCTTGCAATGCGGAGAAATTACTGTTTGTGCATTTACAATATTCATTGATTTTTGCCATTGAAAAACGTCCAGAAATGATTGAAGGTACTGACTAAATGAAAGGAGCTGGCATCTCACTCTCTTTGAATCTTCTTTATCATGCTAAGAGGAGCAGGAAAAAGCAAAAAATTTCAGAATTGCACCTTGCAATGCGGAGAAATTACTGTTTGTGCATTTACAATATTCATTGATTTTTGCCATTGAAAAACGTCCAGAAATGATTGAAGCTACTGACTGAATGAAAGGAGCTGGCATCTCACTCTCTTTGAATCTTCTTTATCATGCTAAGAGGAGCAGGAAAAAGCAAAAAATTTCAGAATTGCACTTTGCAATACGGAGAAATTACAGTTTGTGCATTTACAATATTCATTGATTTTTGCCATTGAAAAACATCCAGAAATGATTGAAGCTACTGACTGAATGAAAGGAGCTGGCATCTCACTCTCTTTGAATCTTCTTTATCATACTAAGAGGAGCAGGAAAAAGCAAAAAATTTCAGACTTGCACCTTGCAATGCGGAGAAATTACTGTTTGTGCATTTACAATATTCATTGATTTTTGCCATTGAAAAACATCATGTTATTCATATACCAGAAATGTGTGAAGCTACTGACTGAATGAAAGGAGCTGGCATCTCACTCTCTTTGAATCTTCTTTATCATGCTAAGAGGAGCAGGAAAAAGCAAAAAATTTCAGAATTGCACCTTGCAATGCGGAGAAATTACTGTTTGTGCATTTACAATATTCATTGATTTTTGCCATTGAAAAACGTCCAGAAATGATTGAAGCTACTGACTGAATGAAAGGAGCTGGCATCTCACTCTCTTTGAATCTTGTTTATCATGCTAAGAGGAGCAGGAAAAAGCAAAAAATTTCAGAATTGCACCTTGCAATGCGGAGAAATTACTGTTTGTGCATTTACAATATTCATTGATTTTTGCCATTGAAAAACGTCCAGAAATGATTGAAGCTACTGACTGAATGAAAGGAGCTGGCATCTCACTCTCTTTGAATCTTCTTTATCATGCTAAGAGGAGCAGGAAAAAGCAAAAAATTTCAGAATTGCACCTTGCAATGCGGAGAAATTACTGTTTGTGCATTTACAATATTCATTGATTTTTGCCATTGAAAAACATCATGTTATTCATATACCAGAAATGATTGAAGCTACTGACTGAATGAAAGGAGCTGGCATCTCACTCTCTTTGAATCTTCTTTATCATGCTAAGAGGAGCAGGAAAAAGTAAACAATTTCAGAATTGCACCTTGCAATGCGGAGAAATTACTGTTTGTGCATTTATAATATTCAATGATTTTTGCCATTGAAAAACGTCCAGAAATGATTGAAGCTACTGACTGAACGAAAGGAGCTGGCATCTCACTCTCTTTGAATCTTCTTTATCATGCTAAGAGGAGCAGGAAAAAGCAAAAAATTTCAGAATTGCACCTTGCAATGCGGAGAAATTACTGTTTGTGCATTTACAATATTCATTGATTTTTGCCATTGAAAAACGTCCAGAAATGATTGAAGCTACTGACTGAATGAAAGGAGCTGGCATCTCACTCTCTTTGAATCTTCTTTATCATGCTAAGAGGAGCAGGAAAAAGCAAAAAATTTCAGAATTGCACCTTGCAATGCGGAGAAATTACTGTTTGTGCATTTACAATATTCATTGATTTTTGCCATTGAAAAACATCATGTTATTCATATACCAGAAATGTTTGAAGCTACTGACTGAATGAAAGGAGCTGACATCTCACTCTCTTTGAATCTTCTTTATCATGCTAAGAGGAGCAGGAAAAAGCAAAAAATTTCAGAATTGCACCTTGCAATGCGGAGAAATTACTGTTTGTGCATTTACAATATTCATTGATTTTTGCCATTGAAAAACGTCCAGAAATGATTGAAGCTACTGACTGAATGAAAGGAGCTGGCATCTCACTCTCTTTGAATCTTCTTTATCATGCTAAGAGGAGCAGGAAAAAGCAAAATATTTCAGAATTGCACCTTGCAATGCGGAGAAATTACTGTTTGTGCATTTACAATATTCATTGATTTTTGCCATTGAAAAACATCATGTTATTCATATACCAGAAATGTTTGAAGCTACTGACTGAATGAAAGGAGCTGGCATCTCACTCTCTTTGAATCTTCTTTATCATGCTAAGAGGAGCAGGAAAAAGCAAAAAATTTCAGAATTGCACCTTGCAATGTGGAGAAATTACTGTTTGTGCATTTACAATATTCATTGATTTTTGCCATTGAAAAACATCATGTTATTCATATACCAGAAATGTTTGAAGCTACTGACTGAATGAAAGGAGCTGGCATCTCACTCTCTTTGAATCTTCTTTATCATGCTAAGAGGAGCAGGAAAAAGCAAAAAATTTCAGAATTGCACCTTGCAATGTGGAGAAATTACTGTTTGTGCATTTACAATATTCATTGATTTTTACCATTGAAAAACGTCCAGAAATGATTGAAGCTACTGACTGAATGAAAGTAGCTGGCATCTCACTCTCTTTGAATCTTCTTTATCATGCTAAGAGGAGCAGGAAAAAGCAAAAAATTTCAGACTTGCACCTTGCAATGCGGAGAAATTACTGTTTGTGCATTTACAATATTCATTGATTTTTGCCATTGAAAAACATCATGTTATTCATATACCAGAAATGTTTGAAGCTACTGACTGAATGAAAGGAGCTGGCATCTCACTCTCTTTGAATCTTCTTTATCATGCTAAGAGGAGCAGGAAAAAGCAAAAAATTTCAGAATTGCACCTTGCAATGCGGAGAAATTACTGTTTGTGCATTTACAATATTCATTGATTTTTGCCATTGAAAAACATCATGTTATTCATATACCAGAAATGATTGAAGCTACTGACTGAATGAAAGGAGCTGGCATCTCACTCTCTTTGAATCTTCTTTATCATGCTAAGAGGAGCAGGAAAAAGTAAAAAATTTCAGAATTGCACCTTGCAATGCGGAGAAATTACTGTTTGTGCATTTATAATATTCAATGATTTTTGCCATTGAAAAACGTCCAGAAATGATTGAAGCTACTGACTGAACGAAAGGAGCTGGCATCTCACTCTCTTTGAATCTTCTTTATCATGCTAAGAGGAGCAGGAAAAAGCAAAAAATTTCAGAATTGCACCTTGCAATGCGGAGAAATTACTGTTTGTGCATTTACAATATTCATTGATTTTTGCCATTGAAAAACATCCAGAAATGATTGAAGCTACTGACTGAATGAAAGGAGCTGGCATCTCACTCTCTTTGAATCTTCTTTATCATGCTAAGAGGAGCAGGAAAAAGCAAAAAATTTCAGAATTGCACCTTGCAATGCGGAGAAATTACTGTTTGTGCATTTACAATATTCATTGATTTTTGCCATTGAAAAACATCATGTTATTCATATACCAGAAATGTTTGAAGCTACTGACTGAATGAAAGGAGCTGACATCTCACTCTCTTTGAATCTTCTTTATCATGCTAAGAGGAGCAGGAAAAAGCAAAAAATTTCAGAATTGCACCTTGCAATGCGGAGAAATTACTGTTTGTGCATTTACAATATTCATTGATTTTTGCCATTGAAAAACGTCCAGAAATGATTGAAGCTACTGACTGAATGAAACAAGCTGGCATCTCACTCTCTTTGAATCTTCTTTATCATGCTAAGAGGAGCAGGAAAAAGCAAAAAATTTCAGAATTGCACCTTGCAATGCGGAGAAATTACTGTTTGTGCATTTACAATATTCATTGATTTTTGCCATTGAAAAACATCCAGAAATGATTGAAGCTACTGACTGAATGAAAGGAGCTGGCATCTCACTCTCTTTGAATCTTCTTTATCATGCTAAGAGGAGCAGGAAAAAGCAAAAAATTTCAGAATTGCACCTTGCAATGCGGAGAAATTACTGTTTGTGCATTTACAATATTCATTGATTTTTGCCATTGAAAAACATCATGTTATTCATATACCAGAAATGTTTGAAGCTACTGACTGAATGAAAGGAGCTGACATCTCACTCTCTTTGAATCTTCTTTATCATGCTAAGAGGAGCAGGAAAAAGCAAAAAATTTCAGAATTGCACCTTGCAATGCGGAGAAATTACTGTTTGTGCATTTACAATATTCATTGATTTTTGCCATTGAAAAACATCATGTTATTCATATACCAGAAATGTTTGAAGCTACTGACTGAATGAAAGGAGCTGGCATCTCACTCTCTTTGAATCTTCTTTATCATGCTAAGAGGAGCAGGAAAAAGCAAAAAATTTCAGAATTGCACCTTGCAATGTGGAGAAATTACTGTTTGTGCATTTACAATATTCATTGATTTTTACCATTGAAAAACGTCCAGAAATGATTGAAGCTACTGACTGAATGAAAGTAGCTGGCATCTCACTCTCTTTGAATCTTCTTTATCATGCTAAGAGGAGCAGGAAAAAGCAAAAAATCTCAGACTTGCACCTTGCAATGCGGAGAAATTACTGTTTGTGCATTTACAATATTCATTGATTTTTGCCATTGAAAAACATCATGTTATTCATATACCAGAAATGTTTGAAGCTACTGACTGAATGAAAGGAGCTGGCATCTCACTCTCTTTGAATCTTCTTTATCATGCTAAGAGGAGCAGGAAAAAGCAAAAAATTTCAGAATTGCACCTTGCAATGCGGAGAAATTACTGTTTGTGCATTTACAATATTCATTGATTTTTGCCATTGAAAAACATCATGTTATTCATATACCAGAAATGTTTGAAGCTACTGACTGAATGAAAGGAGCTGGCATCTCACTCTCTTTGAATCTTCTTTATCATGCTAAGAGGAGCAGGAAAAAGCAAAAAATTTCAGAATTGCACCTTGCAATGCGGAGAAATTACTGTTTGTGCATTTACAATATTCATTGATTTTTGCCATTGAAAAACATCCAGAAATGATTGAAGCTACTGACTGAATGAAAGGAGCTGGCATCTCACTCTCTTTGAATCTTCTTTATCATGCTAAGAGGAGCAGGAAAAATCAAAAAATTTCAGAATTGCACCTTGCAATGCGGAGAAATTACTGTTTGTGCATTTACAATATTCATTGATTTTTGCCATTGAAAAACATGTTATTCATATACCAGAAATGTTTGAAGCTACTGACTGAATGAAAGGAGCTGGCACCTCACTCTCTTTGAATCTTCTTTATCATGCTAAGAGGAGCGGGAAAAAGCAAAAAATTTCAGAATTGCACCTTGCAATGCGGAGAAATTACTGTTTGTGCATTTACAATATTCATTGATTTTTGCCATTGAAAAACGTCCAGAAATGATTGAAGGTACTGACTAAATGAAAGGAACTGGCATCTCACTCTCTTTGAATCTTCTTTATCATGCTAAGAGGAGCAGGAAAAAGCAAAAAATTTCAGAATTGCACCTTGCAATGCGGAGAAATTACTGTTTGTGCATTTACAATATTCATTGATTTTTGCCATTGAAAAACGTCCAGAAATGATTGAAGCTACTGACTGAATGAAAGGAGCTGGCATCTCACTCTCTTTGAATCTTCTTTATCATGCTAAGAGGAGCAGGAAAAAGCAAAAAATTTCAGAATTGCACTTTGCAATACGGAGAAATTACAGTTTGTGCATTTACAATATTCATTGATTTTTGCCATTGAAAAACATCCAGAAATGATTGAAGCTACTGACTGAATGAAAGGAGCTGGCATCTCACTCTCTTTGAATCTTCTTTATTATACTAAGAGGAGCAGGAAAAAGCAAAAAATTTCAGACTTGCACCTTGCAATGCGGAGAACTTACTGTTTGTGCATTTACAATATTCATTGATTTTTGCCATTGAAAAACATGTTATTCATATACCAGAAATGTTTGAAGCTACTGACTGAATGAAAGGAGCTGGCACCTCACTCTCTTTGAATCTTCTTTATCATGCTAAGAGGAGCGGGAAAAAGCAAAAAATTTCAGAATTGCACCTTGCAATGCGGAGAAATTACTGTTTGTGCATTTACAATATTCATTGATTTTTGCCATTGAAAAACGTCCAGAAATGATTGAAGGTACTGACTAAATGAAAGGAACTGGCATCTCACTCTCTTTGAATCTTCTTTATCATGCTAAGAGGAGCAGGAAAAAGCAAAAAATTTCAGAATTGCACCTTGCAATGCGGAGAAATTACTGTTTGTGCATTTACAATATTCATTGATTTTTGCCATTGAAAAACGTCCAGAAATGATTGAAGCTACTGACTGAATGAAAGGAGCTGGCATCTCACTCTCTTTGAATCTTCTTTATCATGCTAAGAGGAGCAGGAAAAAGCAAAAAATTTCAGAATTGCACTTTGCAATACGGAGAAATTACAGTTTGTGCATTTACAATATTCATTGATTTTTGCCATTGAAAAACATCCAGAAATGATTGAAGCTACTGACTGAATGAAAGGAGCTGGCATCTCACTCTCTTTGAATCTTCTTTATCATACTAAGAGGAGCAGGAAAAAGCAAAAAATTTCAGACTTGCACCTTGCAATGCGGAGAAATTACTGTTTGTGCATTTACAATATTCATTGATTTTTGCCATTGAAAAACATGTTATTCATATACCAGAAATGTTTGAAGCTACTGACTGAATGAAAGGAGCTGGCACCTCACTCTCTTTGAATCTTCTTTATCATGCTAAGAGGAGCGGGAAAAAGCAAAAAATTTCAGAATTGCACCTTGCAATGCGGAGAAATTACTGTTTGTGCATTTACAATATTCATTGATTTTTGCCATTGAAAAACGTCCAGAAATGATTGAAGCTACTGACTGAATGAAAGGAGCTGGCATCTCACTCTCTTTGAATCTTCTTTATCATGCTAAGAGGAGCAGGAAAAAGCAAAAAATTTCAGAATTGCACCTTGCAATGCGGAGAAATTACTGTTTGTGCATTTACAATATTCATTGATTTTTGCCATTGAAAAACGTCCAGAAATGATTGAAGCTACTGACTGAATGAAAGGAGCTGGCATCTCACTCTCTTTGAATCTTCTTTATCATGCTAAGAGGAGCAGGAAAAAGCAAAAAATTTCAGAATTGCACCTTGCAATGCGGAGAAATTACAGTTTGTGCATTTACAATATTCATTGATTTTTGCCATTGAAAAACATCCAGAAATGATTGAAGCTACTGACTGAATGAAAGGAGCTGGCATCTCACTCTCTTTGAATCTTCTTTATCATGCTAAGAGGAGCAGGAAAAAGCAAAAAATTTCAGAATTGCACCTTGCAATGCGGAGAAATTACTGTTTGTGCATTTACAATATTCATTGATTTTTGCCATTGAAAAACATCATGTTATTCATATACCAGAAATGTTTGAAGCTACTGACTCAATGAAAGGAGCTGGCATCTCACTCTCTTTGAATCTTCTTTATCATGCTAAGAGGAGCAGGAAAAAGCAAAAAATTTCAGAATTGCACCTTGCAATGTGGAGAAATTACTGTTTGTGCATTTACAATATTCATTGATTTTTACCATTGAAAAACGTCCAGAAATGATTGAAGCTACTGAGTGAATGAAAGTAGCTGGCATCTCACTCTCTTCGAATCTTCTTTATCATGCTAAGAGGAGCAGGAAAAAGCAAAAAATTTCAGACTTGCACCTTGCAATGCGGAGAAATTACTGTTTGTGCATTTACAATATTCATTGATTTTTGCCATTGAAAAACGTCCAGAAATGATTGAAGGTACTGACTGAATGAAAGGAGCTGGCATCTCACTCTCTTTGAATCTTCTTTATCATGCTAAGAGGAGCAGGAAAAAGCAAAAAATTTCAGAATTGCACCTTGCAATGCGGAGAAATTACTGTTTGTGCATTTACAATATTCATTGATTTTTGCCACTGAAAAACGTCCAGAAATGATTGAAGCTACTGACTGAATGAAAGGAGCTGGCATCTCACTCTCTTTGAATCTTCTTTATCATGCTAAGAGGAGCAGGAAAAAGCAAAAAATTTCAGAATTGCACCTTGCAATGCGGAGAAATTACAGTTTGTGCATTTACAATATTTATTGATTTTTGCCATTGAAAAACATCCAGAAATGATTGAAGCTACTGACTGAATGAAAGGAGCTGGCATCTCACTCTCTTTGAATCTTCTTTATCATGCTAAGAGGAGCAGGAAAAAGCAAAAAATTTCAGAATTGCACCTTGCAATGCGGAGAAATTACTGTTTGTGCATTTACAATATTCATTGATTTTTGCCATTGAAAAACATCATGTTATTCATATACCAGAAATGTTTGAAGCTACTGACTGAATGAAAGGAGCTGGCATCTCACTCTCTTTGAATCTTCTTTATCATGCTAAGAGGAGCAGGAAAAAGCAAAAAATTTCAGAATTGCACCTTGCAATGTGGAGAAATTACTGTTTGTGCATTTACAATATTCATTGATTTTTACCATTGAAAAACGTCCAGAAATGATTGAAGCTACTGACTGAATGAAAGTAGCTGGCATCTCACTCTCTTTGAATCTTCTTTATCATGCTAAGAGGAGCAGGAAAAAGCAAAAAATCTCAGACTTGCACCTTGCAATGCGGAGAAATTACTGTTTGTGCATTTACAATATTCATTGATTTTTGCCATTGAAAAACATCATGTTATTCATATACCAGAAATGTTTGAAGCTACTGACTGAATGAAAGGAGCTGGCATCTCACTCTCTTTGAATCTTCTTTATCATGCTAAGAGGAGCAGGAAAAAGCAAAAAATTTCAGAATTGCACCTTGCAATGCGGAGAAATTACTGTTTGTGCATTTACAATATTCATTGATTTTTGCCATTGAAAAACATCATGTTATTCATATACCAGAAATGTTTGAAGCTACTGACTGAATGAAAGGAGCTGGCATCTCACTCTCTTTGAATCTTCTTTATCATGCTAAGAGGAGCAGGAAAAAGCAAAAATTTCAGAATTGCACCTTGCAATGCGGAGAAATTACTGTTTGTGCATTTACAATATTCATTGATTTTTGCCATTGAAAAACATCCAGAAATGATTGAAGCTACTGACTGAATGAAAGGAGCTGGCATCTCACTCTCTTTGAATCTTCTTTATCATGCTAAGAGGAGCAGGAAAAATCAAAAAATTTCAGAATTGCACCTTGCAATGCGGAGAAATTACTGTTTGTGCATTTACAATATTCATTGATTTTTGCCATTGAAAAACATGTTATTCATATACCAGAAATGTTTGAAGCTACTGACTGAATGAAAGGAGCTGGCACCTCACTCTCTTTGAATCTTCTTTATCATGCTAAGAGGAGCGGGAAAAAGCAAAAAATTTCAGAATTGCACCTTGCAATGCGGAGAAATTACTGTTTGTGCATTTACAATATTCATTGATTTTTGCCATTGAAAAACGTCCAGAAATGATTGAAGGTACTGACTAAATGAAAGGAGCTGGCATCTCACTCTCTTTGAATCTTCTTTATCATGCTAAGAGGAGCAGGAAAAAGCAAAAAATTTCAGAATTGCACCTTGCAATGCGGAGAAATTACTGTTTGTGCATTTACAATATTCATTGATTTTTGCCATTGAAAAACGTCCAGAAATGATTGAAGCTACTGACTGAATGAAAGGAGCTGGCATCTCACTCTCTTTGAATCTTCTTTATCATGCTAAGAGGAGCAGGAAAAAGCAAAAAATTTCAGAATTGCACTTTGCAATACGGAGAAATTACAGTTTGTGCATTTACAATATTCATTGATTTTTGCCATTGAAAAACATCCAGAAATGATTGAAGCTACTGACTGAATGAAAGGAGCTGGCATCTCACTCTCTTTGAATCTTCTTTATCATACTAAGAGGAGCAGGAAAAAGCAAAAAATTTCAGACTTGCACCTTGCAATGCGGAGAAATTACTGTTTGTGCATTTACAATATTCATTGATTTTTGCCATTGAAAAACATCATGTTATTCATATACCAGAAATGTGTGAAGCTACTGACTGAATGAAAGGAGCTGGCATCTCACTCTCTTTGAATCTTCTTTATCATGCTAAGAGGAGCAGGAAAAAGCAAAAAATTTCAGAATTGCACCTTGCAATGCGGAGAAATTACTGTTTGTGCATTTACAATATTCATTGATTTTTGCCATTGAAAAACGTCCAGAAATGATTGAAGCTACTGACTGAATGAAAGGAGCTGGCATCTCACTCTCTTTGAATCTTGTTTATCATGCTAAGAGGAGCAGGAAAAAGCAAAAAATTTCAGAATTGCACCTTGCAATGCGGAGAAATTACTGTTTGTGCATTTACAATATTCATTGATTTTTGCCATTGAAAAACGTCCAGAAATGATTGAAGCTACTGACTGAATGAAAGGAGCTGGCATCTCACTCTCTTTGAATCTTCTTTATCATGCTAAGAGGAGCAGGAAAAAGCAAAAAATTTCAGAATTGCACCTTGCAATGCGGAGAAATTACTGTTTGTGCATTTACAATATTCATTGATTTTTGCCATTGAAAAACATCATGTTATTCATATACCAGAAATGATTGAAGCTACTGACTGAATGAAAGGAGCTGGCATCTCACTCTCTTTGAATCTTCTTTATCATGCTAAGAGGAGCAGGAAAAAGTAAAAAATTTCAGAATTGCACCTTGCAATGCGGAGAAATTACTGTTTGTGCATTTATAATATTCAATGATTTTTGCCATTGAAAAACGTCCAGAAATGATTGAAGCTACTGACTGAACGAAAGGAGCTGGCATCTCACTCTCTTTGAATCTTCTTTATCATGCTAAGAGGAGCAGGAAAAAGCAAAAAATTTCAGAATTGCACCTTGCAATGCGGAGAAATTACTGTTTGTGCATTTACAATATTCATTGATTTTTGCCATTGAAAAACGTCCAGAAATGATTGAAGCTACTGACTGAATGAAAGGAGCTGGCATCTCACTCTCTTTGAATCTTCTTTATCATGCTAAGAGGAGCAGGAAAAAGCAAAAAATTTCAGAATTGCACCTTGCAATGCGGAGAAATTACTGTTTGTGCATTTACAATATTCATTGATTTTTGCCATTGAAAAACATCATGTTATTCATATACCAGAAATGTTTGAAGCTACTGACTGAATGAAAGGAGCTGACATCTCACTCTCTTTGAATCTTCTTTATCATGCTAAGAGGAGCAGGAAAAAGCAAAAAATTTCAGAATTGCACCTTGCAATGCGGAGAAATTACTGTTTGTGCATTTACAATATTCATTGATTTTTGCCATTGAAAAACGTCCAGAAATGATTGAAGCTACTGACTGAATGAAAGGAGCTGGCATCTCACTCTCTTTGAATCTTCTTTATCATGCTAAGAGGAGCAGGAAAAAGCAAAAAATTTCAGAATTGCACCTTGCAATGCGGAGAAATTACTGTTTGTGCATTTACAATATTCATTGATTTTTGCCATTGAAAAACATCATGTTATTCATATACCAGAAATGTTTGAAGCTACTGACTGAATGAAAGGAGCTGGCATCTCACTCTCTTTGAATCTTCTTTATCATGCTAAGAGGAGCAGGAAAAAGCAAAAAATTTCAGAATTGCACCTTGCAATGTGGAGAAATTACTGTTTGTGCATTTACAATATTCATTGATTTTTGCCATTGAAAAACATCATGTTATTCATATACCAGAAATGTTTGAAGCTACTGACTGAATGAAAGGAGCTGGCATCTCACTCTCTTTGAATCTTCTTTATCATGCTAAGAGGAGCAGGAAAAAGCAAAAAATTTCAGAATTGCACCTTGCAATGTGGAGAAATTACTGTTTGTGCATTTACAATATTCATTGATTTTTACCATTGAAAAACGTCCAGAAATGATTGAAGCTACTGACTGAATGAAAGTAGCTGGCATCTCACTCTCTTTGAATCTTCTTTATCATGCTAAGAGGAGCAGGAAAAAGCAAAAAATTTCAGACTTGCACCTTGCAATGCGGAGAAATTACTGTTTGTGCATTTACAATATTCATTGATTTTTGCCATTGAAAAACATCATGTTATTCATATACCAGAAATGATTGAAGCTACTGACTGAATGAAAGGAGCTGGCATCTCACTCTCTTTGAATCTTCTTTATCATGCTAAGAGGAGCAGGAAAAAGTAAAAAATTTCAGAATTGCACCTTGCAATGCGGAGAAATTACTGTTTGTGCATTTACAATATTCATTGATTTTTGCCATTGAAAAACATCATGTTATTCATATACCAGAAATGATTGAAGCTACTGACTGAATGAAAGGAGCTGGCATCTCACTCTCTTTGAATCTTCTTTATCATGCTAAGAGGAGCAGGAAAAAGCAAAAAATTTCAGAATTGCACCTTGCAATGCGGAGAAATTACTGTTTGTGCATTTACAATATTCATTGATTTTTGCCATTGAAAAACGTCCAGAAATGATTGAAGCTACTGACTGAATGAAAGGAGCTGGCATCTCACTCTCTTTGAATCTTGTTTATCATGCTAAGAGGAGCAGGAAAAAGCAAAAAATTTCAGAATTGCACCTTGCAATGCGGAGAAATTACTGTTTGTGCATTTACAATATTCATTGATTTTTGCCATTGAAAAACGTCCAGAAATGATTGAAGCTACTGACTGAATGAAAGGAGCTGGCATCTCACTCTCTTTGAATCTTCTTTATCATGCTAAGAGGAGCAGGAAAAAGCAAAAAATTTCAGAATTGCACCTTGCAATGCGGAGAAATTACTGTTTGTGCATTTACAATATTCATTGATTTTTGCCATTGAAAAACATCATGTTATTCATATACCAGAAATGATTGAAGCTACTGACTGAATGAAAGGAGCTGGCATCTCACTCTCTTTGAATCTTCTTTATCATGCTAAGAGGAGCAGGAAAAAGTAAAAAATTTCAGAATTGCACCTTGCAATGCGGAGAAATTACTGTTTGTGCATTTATAATATTCAATGATTTTTGCCATTGAAAAACGTCCAGAAATGATTGAAGCTACTGACTGAACGAAAGGAGCTGGCATCTCACTCTCTTTGAATCTTCTTTATCATGCTAAGAGGAGCAGGAAAAAGCAAAAAATTTCAGAATTGCACCTTGCAATGCGGAGAAATTACTGTTTGTGCATTTACAATATTCATTGATTTTTGCCATTGAAAAACGTCCAGAAATGATTGAAGCTACTGACTGAATGAAAGGAGCTGGCATCTCACTCTCTTTGAATCTTCTTTATCATGCTAAGAGGAGCAGGAAAAAGCAAAAAATTTCAGAATTGCACCTTGCAATGCGGAGAAATTACTGTTTGTGCATTTACAATATTCATTGATTTTTGCCATTGAAAAACATCATGTTATTCATATACCAGAAATGTTTGAAGCTACTGACTGAATGAAAGGAGCTGACATCTCACTCTCTTTGAATCTTCTTTATCATGCTAAGAGGAGCAGGAAAAAGCAAAAAATTTCAGAATTGCACCTTGCAATGCGGAGAAATTACTGTTTGTGCATTTACAATATTCATTGATTTTTGCCATTGAAAAACGTCCAGAAATGATTGAAGCTACTGACTGAATGAAAGGAGCTGGCATCTCACTCTCTTTGAATCTTCTTTATCATGCTAAGAGGAGCAGGAAAAAGCAAAAAATTTCAGAATTGCACCTTGCAATGCGGAGAAATTACTGTTTGTGCATTTACAATATTCATTGATTTTTGCCATTGAAAAACATCATGTTATTCATATACCAGAAATGTTTGAAGCTACTGACTGAATGAAAGGAGCTGGCATCTCACTCTCTTTGAATCTTCTTTATCATGCTAAGAGGAGCAGGAAAAAGCAAAAAATTTCAGAATTGCACCTTGCAATGTGGAGAAATTACTGTTTGTGCATTTACAATATTCATTGATTTTTGCCATTGAAAAACATCATGTTATTCATATACCAGAAATGTTTGAAGCTACTGACTGAATGAAAGGAGCTGGCATCTCACTCTCTTTGAATCTTCTTTATCATGCTAAGAGGAGCAGGAAAAAGCAAAAAATTTCAGAATTGCACCTTGCAATGTGGAGAAATTACTGTTTGTGCATTTACAATATTCATTGATTTTTACCATTGAAAAACGTCCAGAAATGATTGAAGCTACTGACTGAATGAAAGTAGCTGGCATCTCACTCTCTTTGAATCTTCTTTATCATGCTAAGAGGAGCAGGAAAAAGCAAAAAATTTCAGACTTGCACCTTGCAATGCGGAGAAATTACTGTTTGTGCATTTACAATATTCATTGATTTTTGCCATTGAAAAACATCATGTTATTCATATACCAGAAATGATTGAAGCTACTGACTGAATGAAAGGAGCTGGCATCTCACTCTCTTTGAATCTTCTTTATCATGCTAAGAGGAGCAGGAAAAAGTAAAAAATTTCAGAATTGCACCTTGCAATGCGGAGAAATTACTGTTTGTGCATTTATAATATTCAATGATTTTTGCCATTGAAAAACGTCCAGAAATGATTGAAGCTACTGACTGAACGAAAGGAGCTGGCATCTCACTCTCTTTGAATCTTCTTTATCATGCTAAGAGGAGCAGGAAAAAGCAAAAAATTTCAGAATTGCACCTTGCAATGCGGAGAAATTACTGTTTGTGCATTTACAATATTCATTGATTTTTGCCATTGAAAAACATCCAGAAATGATTGAAGCTACTGACTGAATGAAAGGAGCTGGCATCTCACTCTCTTTGAATCTTCTTTATCATGCTAAGAGGAGCAGGAAAAAGCAAAAAATTTCAGAATTGCACCTTGCAATGCGGAGAAATTACTGTTTGTGCATTTACAATATTCATTGATTTTTGCCATTGAAAAACATCATGTTATTCATATACCAGAAATGTTTGAAGCTACTGACTGAATGAAAGGAGCTGACATCTCACTCTCTTTGAATCTTCTTTATCATGCTAAGAGGAGCAGGAAAAAGCAAAAAATTTCAGAATTGCACCTTGCAATGCGGAGAAATTACTGTTTGTGCATTTACAATATTCATTGATTTTTGCCATTGAAAAACGTCCAGAAATGATTGAAGCTACTGACTGAATGAAAGTAGCTGGCATCTCACTCTCTTTGAATCTTCTTTATCATGCTAAGAGGAGCAGGAAAAAGCAAAAAATTTCAGAATTGCACCTTGCAATGTGGAGAAATTACTGTTTGTGCATTTACAATATTCATTGATTTTTACCATTGAAAAACGTCCAGAAATGATTGAAGCTACTGACTGAATGAAAGTAGCTGGCATCTCACTCTCTTTGAATCTTCTTTATCATGCTAAGAGGAGCAGGAAAAAGCAAAAAATTTCAGAATTGCACCTTGCAATGCGGAGAAATTACTGTTTGTGCATTTACAATATTCATTGATTTTTGCCATTGAAAAACATGTTATTCATATACCAGAAATGTTTGAAGCTACTGACTGAATGAAAGGAGCTGGCACCTCACTCTCTTTGAATCTTCTTTATCATGCTAAGAGGAGCGGGAAAAAGCAAAAAATTTCAGAATTGCACCTTGCAATGCGGAGAAATTAGTTTGTGCATTTACAATATTCATTGATTTTTGCCATTGAAAAACGTCCAGAAATGATTGAAGGTACTGACTGAATGAAAGGAGCTGGCATCTCACTCTCTTTGAATCTTCTTTATCATGCTAAGAGGAGCAGGAAAAAGCAAAAAATTTCAGAATTGCACCTTGCAATGCGGAGAAATTACTGTTTGTGCATTTACAATATTCATTGGTTTTTGCCATTGAAAAACGTCCAGAAATGATTGAAGCTACTGACTGAACGAAAGGAGCTGGCATCTCACTCTCTTTGAATCTTCTTTATCATGCTAAGAGGAGCAGGAAAAAGCAAAAAATTTCAGAATTGCACCTTGCAATGCGGAGAAATTACTGTTTGTGCATTTACAATATACATTGATTTTTGCCATTGAAAAACATCATGTTATTCATATACCAGAAATGTTTGAAGCTACTGACTGAATGAAAGGAGCTGACATCTCACTCTCTTTGAATCTTCTTTATCATGCTAAGAGGAGCAGGAAAAAGCAAAAAATTTCAGAATTGCACCTTGCAATGCGGAGAAATTACTGTTTGTGCATTTACAATATTCATTGATTTTTGCCATTGAAAAACGTCCAGAAATGATTGAAGCTACTGACTGAATGAAAGGAGCTGGCATCTCACTCTCTTTGAATCTTCTTTATCATGCTAAGAGGAGCAGGAAAAAGCAAAAAATTTCAGAATTGCACCTTGCAATGCGGAGAAATTACTGTTTGTGCATTTACAATATTCATTGATTTTTGCCATTGAAAAACATCATGTTATTCATATACCAGAAATGTTTGAAGCTACTGACTGAATGAAAGGAGCTGGCATCTCACTCTCTTTGAATCTTCTTTATCATGCTAAGAGGAGCAGGAAAAAGCAAAAAATTTCAGAATTGCACCTTGCAATGTGGAGAAATTACTGTTTGTGCATTTACAATATTCATTGATTTTTACCATTGAAAAACGTCCAGAAATGATTGAAGCTACTGACTGAATGAAAGTAGCTGGCATCTCACTCTCTTTGAATCTTCTTTATCATGCTAAGAGGAGCAGGAAAAAGCAAAAAATTTCAGACTTGCACCTTGCAATGCGGAGAAATTACTGTTTGTGCATTTACAATATTCATTGATTTTTGCCATTGAAAAACATCATGTTATTCATATACCAGAAATGTTTGAAGCTACTGACTGAATGAAAGGAGCTGGCATCTCACTCTCTTTGAATCTTCTTTATCATGCTAAGAGGAGCAGGAAAAAGCAAAAAATTTCAGAATTGCACCTTGCAATGCGGAGAAATTACTGTTTGTGCATTTACAATATTCATTGATTTTTGCCATTGAAAAACATCATGTTATTCATATACCAGAAATGTTTGAAGCTACTGACTGAATGAAAGGAGCTGGCATCTCACTCTCTTTGAATCTTCTTTATCATGCTAAGAGGAGCAGGAAAAAGCAAAAAATTTCAGAATTGCACCTTGCAATGCGGAGAAATTACTGTTTGTGCATTTACAATATTCATTGATTTTTGCCATTGAAAAACATCCAGAAATGATTGAAGCTACTGACTGAATGAAAGGAGCTGGCATCTCACTCTCTTTGAATCTTCTTTATCATGCTAAGAGGAGCAGGAAAAATCAAAAAATTTCAGAATTGCACCTTGCAATGCGGAGAAATTACAGTTTGTGCATTTACAATATTCATTGATTTTTGCCATTGAAAAACATGTTATTCATATACCAGAAATGTTTGAAGCTACTGACTGAATGAAAGGAGCTGGCACCTCACTCTCTTTGAATCTTCTTTATCATGCTAAGAGGAGCGGGAAAAAGCAAAAAATTTCAGAATTGCACCTTGCAATGCGGAGAAATTACTGTTTGTGCATTTACAATATTCATTGATTTTTGCCATTGAAAAACGTCCAGAAATGATTGAAGGTACTGACTAAATGAAAGGAGCTGGCATCTCACTCTCTTTGAATCTTCTTTATCATGCTAAGAGGAGCAGGAAAAAGCAAAAAATTTCAGAATTGCACCTTGCAATGCGGAGAAATTACTGTTTGTGCATTTACAATATTCATTGATTTTTGCCATTGAAAAACGTCCAGAAATGATTGAAGCTACTGACTGAATGAAAGGAGCTGGCATCTCACTCTCTTTGAATCTTCTTTATCATGCTAAGAGGAGCAGGAAAAAGCAAAAAATTTCAGAATTGCACTTTGCAATACGGAGAAATTACAGTTTGTGCATTTACAATATTCATTGATTTTTGCCATTGAAAAACATCCAGAAATGATTGAAGCTACTGACTGAATGAAAGGAGCTGGCATCTCACTCTCTTTGAATCTTCTTTATCATACTAAGAGGAGCAGGAAAAAGCTAAAAATTTCAGACTTGCACCTTGCAATGCGGAGAAATTACTGTTTGTGCATTTACAATATTCATTGATTTTTGCCATTGAAAAACATCATGTTATTCATATACCAGAAATGTGTGAAGCTACTGACTGAATGAAAGGAGCTGGCATCTCACTCTCTTTGAATCTTCTTTATCATGCTAAGAGGAGCAGGAAAAAGCAAAAAATTTCAGAATTGCACCTTGCAATGCGGAGAAATTACTGTTTGTGCATTTACAATATTCATTGATTTTTGCCATTGAAAAACGTCCAGAAATGATTGAAGCTACTGACTGAATGAAAGGAGCTGGCATCTCACTCTCTTTGAATCTTGTTTATCATGCTAAGAGGAGCAGGAAAAAGCAAAAAATTTCAGAATTGCACCTTGCAATGCGGAGAAATTACTGTTTGTGCATTTACAATATTCATTGATTTTTGCCATTGAAAAACGTCCAGAAATGATTGAAGCTACTGACTGAATGAAAGGAGCTGGCATCTCACTCTCTTTGAATCTTCTTTATCATGCTAAGAGGAGCAGGAAAAAGCAAAAAATTTCAGAATTGCACCTTGCAATGCGGAGAAATTACTGTTTGTGCATTTACAATATTCATTGATTTTTGCCATTGAAAAACATCATGTTATTCATATACCAGAAATGATTGAAGCTACTGACTGAATGAAAGGAGCTGGCATCTCACTCTCTTTGAATCTTCTTTATCATGCTAAGAGGAGCAGGAAAAAGTAAAAAATTTCAGAATTGCACCTTGCAATGCGGAGAAATTACTGTTTGTGCATTTATAATATTCAATGATTTTTGCCATTGAAAAACGTCCAGAAATGATTGAAGCTACTGACTGAACGAAAGGAGCTGGCATCTCACTCTCTTTGAATCTTCTTTATCATGCTAAGAGGAGCAGGAAAAAGCAAAAAATTTCAGAATTGCACCTTGCAATGCGGAGAAATTACTGTTTGTGCATTTACAATATTCATTGATTTTTGCCATTGAAAAACGTCCAGAAATGATTGAAGCTACTGACTGAATGAAAGGAGCTGGCATCTCACTCTCTTTGAATCTTCTTTATCATGCTAAGAGGAGCAGGAAAAAGCAAAAAATTTCAGAATTGCACCTTGCAATGCGGAGAAATTACTGTTTGTGCATTTACAATATTCATTGATTTTTGCCATTGAAAAACATCATGTTATTCATATACCAGAAATGTTTGAAGCTACTGACTGAATGAAAGGAGCTGACATCTCACTCTCTTTGAATCTTCTTTATCATGCTAAGAGGAGCAGGAAAAAGCAAAAAATTTCAGAATTGCACCTTGCAATGCGGAGAAATTATTGTTTGTGCATTTACAATATTCATTGATTTTTGCCATTGAAAAACGTCCAGAAATGATTGAAGCTACTGACTGAATGAAAGGAGCTGGCATCTCACTCTCTTTGAATCTTCTTTATCATGCTAAGAGGAGCAGGAAAAAGCAAAAAATTTCAGAATTGCACCTTGCAATGCGGAGAAATTACTGTTTGTGCATTTACAATATTCATTGATTTTTGCCATTGAAAAACATCATGTTATTCATATACCAGAAATGTTTGAAGCTACTGACTGAATGAAAGGAGCTGGCATCTCACTCTCTTTGAATCTTCTTTATCATGCTAAGAGGAGCAGGAAAAAGCAAAAAATTTCAGAATTGCACCTTGCAATGTGGAGAAATTACTGTTTGTGCATTTACAATATTCATTGATTTTTGCCATTGAAAAACATCATGTTATTCATATACCAGAAATGTTTGAAGCTACTGACTGAATGAAAGGAGCTGGCATCTCACTCTCTTTGAATCTTCTTTATCATGCTAAGAGGAGCAGGAAAAAGCAAAAAATTTCAGAATTGCACCTTGCAATGTGGAGAAATTTCTGTTTGTGCATTTACAATATTCATTGATTTTTACCATTGAAAAACGTCCAGAAATGATTGAAGCTACTGACTGAATGAAAGTAGCTGGCATCTCACTCTCTTTGAATCTTCTTTATCATGCTAAGAGGAGCAGGAAAAAGCAAAAAATTTCAGACTTGCACCTTGCAATGCGGAGAAATTACTGTTTGTGCATTTACAATATTCATTGATTTTTGCCATTGAAAAACATCATGTTATTCATATACCAGAAATGTTTGAAGCTACTGACTGAATGAAAGGAGCTGGCATCTCACTCTCTTTGAATCTTCTTTATCATGCTAAGAGGAGCAGGAAAAAGCAAAAAATTTCAGAATTGCACCTTGCAATGCGGAGAAATTACTGTTTGTGCATTTACAATATTCATTGATTTTTGCCATTGAAAAACATCATGTTATTCATATACCAGAAATGATTGAAGCTACTGACTGAATGAAAGGAGCTGGCATCTCACTCTCTTTGAATCTTCTTTATCATGCTAAGAGGAGCAGGAAAAAGTAAAAAATTTCAGAATTGCACCTTGCAATGCGGAGAAATTACTGTTTGTGCATTTATAATATTCAATGATTTTTGCCATTGAAAAACGTCCAGAAATGATTGAAGCTACTGACTGAACGAAAGGAGCTGGCATCTCACTCTCTTTGAATCTTCTTTATCATGCTAAGAGGAGCAGGAAAAAGCAAAAAATTTCAGAATTGCACCTTGCAATGCGGAGAAATTACTGTTTGTGCATTTACAATATTCATTGATTTTTGCCATTGAAAAACATCCAGAAATGATTGAAGCTACTGACTGAATGAAAGGAGCTGGCATCTCACTCTCTTTGAATCTTCTTTATCATGCTAAGAGGAGCAGGAAAAAGCAAAAAATTTCAGAATTGCACCTTGCAATGCGGAGAAATTACTGTTTGTGCATTTACAATATTCATTGATTTTTGCCATTGAAAAACATCATGTTATTCATATACCAGAAATGTTTGAAGCTACTGACTGAATGAAAGGAGCTGACATCTCACTCTCTTTGAATCTTCTTTATCATGCTAAGAGGAGCAGGAAAAAGCAAAAAATTTCAGAATTGCACCTTGCAATGCGGAGAAATTACTGTTTGTGCATTTACAATATTCATTGATTTTTGCCATTGAAAAACGTCCAGAAATGATTGAAGCTACTGACTGAATGAAAGGAGCTGGCATCTCACTCTCTTTGAATCTTCTTTATCATGCTAAGAGGAGCAGGAAAAAGCAAAAAATTTCAGAATTGCACCTTGCAATGCGGAGAAATTACTGTTTGTGCATTTACAATATTCATTGATTTTTGCCATTGAAAAACATCCAGAAATGATTGAAGCTACTGACTGAATGAAAGGAGCTGGCATCTCACTCTCTTTGAATCTTCTTTATCATGCTAAGAGGAGCAGGAAAAAGCAAAAAATTTCAGAATTGCACCTTGCAATGCGGAGAAATTACTGTTTGTGCATTTACAATATTCATTGATTTTTGCCATTGAAAAACATCATGTTATTCATATACCAGAAATGTTTGAAGCTACTGACTGAATGAAAGGAGCTGACATCTCACTCTCTTTGAATCTTCTTTATCATGCTAAGAGGAGCAGGAAAAAGCAAAAAATTTCAGAATTGCACCTTGCAATGCGGAGAAATTACTGTTTGTGCATTTACAATATTCATTGATTTTTGCCATTGAAAAACGTCCAGAAATGATTGAAGCTACTGACTGAATGAAAGGAGCTGGCATCTCACTCTCTTTGAATCTTCTTTATCATGCTAAGAGGAGCAGGAAAAAGCAAAAAATTTCAGAATTGCACCTTGCAATGCGGAGAAATTACTGTTTGTGCATTTACAATATTCATTGATTTTTGCCATTGAAAAACATGTTATTCATATACCAGAAATGTTTGAAGCTACTGACTGAATGAAAGGAGCTGGCACCTCACTCTCTTTGAATCTTCTTTATCATGCTAAGAGGAGCGGGAAAAAGCAAAAAATTTCAGAATTGCACCTTGCAATGCGGAGAAATTAGTTTGTGCATTTACAATATTCATTGATTTTTGCCATTGAAAAACGTCCAGAAATGATTGAAGGTACTGACTGAATGAAAGGAGCTGGCATCTCACTCTCTTTGAATCTTCTTTATCATGCTAAGAGGAGCAGGAAAAAGCAAAAAATTTCAGAATTGCACCTTGCAATGCGGAGAAATTACTGTTTGTGCATTTACAATATTCATTGGTTTTTGCCATTGAAAAACGTCCAGAAATGATTGAAGCTACTGACTGAACGAAAGGAGCTGGCATCTCACTCTCTTTGAATCTTCTTTATCATGCTAAGAGGAGCAGGAAAAAGCAAAAAATTTCAGAATTGCACCTTGCAATGCGGAGAAATTACTGTTTGTGCATTTACAATATTCATTGATTTTTGCCATTGAAAAACATCATGTTATTCATATACCAGAAATGTTTGAAGCTACTGACTGAATGAAAGGAGCTGACATCTCACTCTCTTTGAATCTTCTTTATCATGCTAAGAGGAGCAGGAAAAAGCAAAAAATTTCAGAATTGCACCTTGCAATGCGGAGAAATTACTGTTTGTGCATTTACAATATTCATTGATTTTTGCCATTGAAAAACGTCCAGAAATGATTGAAGCTACTGACTGAATGAAAGGAGCTGGCATCTCACTCTCTTTGAATCTTCTTTATCATGCTAAGAGGAGCAGGAAAAAGCAAAAAATTTCAGAATTGCACCTTGCAATGCGGAGAAATTACTGTTTGTGCATTTACAATATTCATTGATTTTTGCCATTGAAAAACATGTTATTCATATACCAGAAATGTTTGAAGCTACTGACTGAATGAAAGGAGCTGGCACCTCACTCTCTTTGAATCTTCTTTATCATGCTAAGAGGAGCGGGAAAAAGCAAACAATTTCAGAATTGCACCTTGCAATGCGGAGAAATTACTGTTTGTGCATTTACAATATTCATTGATTTTTGCCATTGAAAAACGTCCAGAAATGATTGAAGGTACTGACTGAATGAAAGGAGCTGGCATCTCACTCTCTTTGAATCTTCTTTATCATGCTAAGAGGAGCAGGAAAAAGCAAAAAATTTCAGAATTGCACCTTGCAATGCGGAGAAATTACTGTTTGTGCATTTACAATATTCATTGGTTTTTGCCATTGAAAAACGTCCAGAAATGATTGAAGCTACAGACTGAATGAAAGGAGCTGGCATCTCACTCTCTTTGAATCTTCTTTATCATGCTAAGAGGAGCAGGAAAAAGCAAAAAATTTCAGAATTGCACCTTGCAATGCGGAGAAATTACAGTTTGTGCATTTACAATATTCATTGATTTTTGCCATTGAAAAACATCCAGAAATGATTGAAGCTACTGACTGAATGAAAGGAGCTGGCATCTCACTCTCTTTGAATCTTCTTTATCATGCTAAGAGGAGCAGGAAAAAGCAAAAAATTTCAGAATTGCACCTTGCAATGCGGAGAAATTACTGTTTGTGCATTTACAATATTCATTGATTTTTGCCATTGAAAAACATCATGTTATTCATATACCAGAAATGTTTGAAGCTACTGACTGAATGAAAGGAGCTGGCATCTCACTCTCTTTGAATCTTCTTTATCATGCTAAGAGGAGCAGGAAAAAGCAAAAAATTTCAGAATTGCACCTTGCAATGTGGAGAAATTACTGTTTGTGCATTTACAATATTCATTGATTTTTACCATTGAAAAACGTCCAGAAATGATTGAAGCTACTGACTGAATGAAAGTAGCTGGCATCTCACTCTCTTTGAATCTTCTTTATCATGCTAAGAGGAGCAGGAAAAAGCAAAAAATTTCAGAATTGCACCTTGCAATGCGGAGAAATTACTGTTTGTGCATTTACAATATTCATTGATTTTTGCCATTGAAAAACATCATGTTATTCATATACCAGAAATGTTTGAAGCTACTGACTGAATGAAAGGAGCTGACATCTCACTCTCTTTGAATCTTCTTTATCATGCTAAGAGGAGCAGGAAAAAGCAAAAAATTTCAGAATTGCACCTTGCAATGCGGAGAAATTACTGTTTGTGCATTTACAATATTCATTGATTTTTGCCATTGAAAAACGTCCAGAAATGATTGAAGCTACTGACTGAATGAAAGGAGCTGGCATCTCACTCTCTTTGAATCTTCTTTATCATGCTAAGAGGAGCAGGAAAAAGCAAAAAATTTCAGAATTGCACCTTGCAATGCGGAGAAATTACTGTTTGTGCATTTACAATATTCATTGATTTTTGCCATTGAAAAACATCCAGAAATGATTGAAGCTACTGACTGAATGAAAGGAGCTGGCATCTCACTCTCTTTGAATCTTCTTTATCATGCTAAGAGGAGCAGGAAAAAGCAAAAAATTTCAGAATTGCACCTTGCAATGCGGAGAAATTACTGTTTGTGCATTTACAATATTCATTGATTTTTGCCATTGAAAAACATCATGTTATTCATATACCAGAAATGTTTGAAGCTACTGACTGAATGAAAGGAGCTGACATCTCACTCTCTTTGAATCTTCTTTATCATGCTAAGAGGAGCAGGAAAAAGCAAAAAATTTCAGAATTGCACCTTGCAATGCGGAGAAATTACTGTTTGTGCATTTACAATATTCATTGATTTTTGCCATTGAAAAACGTCCAGAAATGATTGAAGCTACTGACTGAATGAAAGGAGCTGGCATCTCACTCTCTTTGAATCTTCTTTATCATGCTAAGAGGAGCAGGAAAAAGCAAAAAATTTCAGAATTGCACCTTGCAATGCGGAGAAATTACTGTTTGTGCATTTACAATATTCATTGATTTTTGCCATTGAAAAACATGTTATTCATATACCAGAAATGTTTGAAGCTACTGACTGAATGAAAGGAGCTGGCACCTCACTCTCTTTGAATCTTCTTTATCATGCTAAGAGGAGCGGGAAAAAGCAAAAAATTTCAGAATTGCACCTTGCAATGCGGAGAAATTAGTTTGTGCATTTACAATATTCATTGATTTTTGCCATTGAAAAACGTCCAGAAATGATTGAAGGTACTGACTGAATGAAAGGAGCTGGCATCTCACTCTCTTTGAATCTTCTTTATCATGCTAAGAGGAGCAGGAAAAAGCAAAAAATTTCAGAATTGCACCTTGCAATGCGGAGAAATTACTGTTTGTGCATTTACAATATTCATTGGTTTTTGCCATTGAAAAACGTCCAGAAATGATTGAAGCTACTGACTGAACGAAAGGAGCTGGCATCTCACTCTCTTTGAATCTTCTTTATCATGCTAAGAGGAGCAGGAAAAAGCAAAAAATTTCAGAATTGCACCTTGCAATGCGGAGAAATTACTGTTTGTGCATTTACAATATTCATTGATTTTTGCCATTGAAAAACATCATGTTATTCATATACCAGAAATGTTTGAAGCTACTGACTGAATGAAAGGAGCTGACATCTCACTCTCTTTGAATCTTCTTTATCATGCTAAGAGGAGCAGGAAAAAGCAAAAAATTTCAGAATTGCACCTTGCAATGCGGAGAAATTACTGTTTGTGCATTTACAATATTCATTGATTTTTGCCATTGAAAAACGTCCAGAAATGATTGAAGCTACTGACTGAATGAAAGGAGCTGGCATCTCACTCTCTTTGAATCTTCTTTATCATGCTAAGAGGAGCAGGAAAAAGCAAAAAATTTCAGAATTGCACCTTGCAATGCGGAGAAATTACTGTTTGTGCATTTACAATATTCATTGATTTTTGCCATTGAAAAACATGTTATTCATATACCAGAAATGTTTGAAGCTACTGACTGAATGAAAGGAGCTGGCACCTCACTCTCTTTGAATCTTCTTTATCATGCTAAGAGGAGCGGGAAAAAGCAAAAAATTTCAGAATTGCACCTTGCAATGCGGAGAAATTACTGTTTGTGCATTTACAATATTCATTGATTTTTGCCATTGAAAAACGTCCAGAAATGATTGAAGGTACTGACTGAATGAAAGGAGCTGGCATCTCACTCTCTTTGAATCTTCTTTATCATGCTAAGAGGAGCAGGAAAAAGCAAAAAATTTCAGAATTGCACCTTGCAATGCGGAGAAATTACTGTTTGTGCATTTACAATATTCATTGGTTTTTGCCATTGAAAAACGTCCAGAAATGATTGAAGCTACTGACTGAATGAAAGGAGCTGGCATCTCACTCTCTTTGAATCTTCTTTATCATGCTAAGAGGAGCAGGAAAAAGCAAAAAATTTCAGAATTGCACCTTGCAATGCGGAGAAATTACAGTTTGTGCATTTACAATATTCATTGATTTTTGCCATTGAAAAACATCCAGAAATGATTGAAGCTACTGACTGAATGAAAGGAGCTGGCATCTCACTCTCTTTGAATCTTCTTTATCATGCTAAGAGGAGCAGGAAAAAGCAAAAAATTTCAGAATTGCACCTTGCAATGCGGAGAAATTACTGTTTGTGCATTTACAATATTCATTGATTTTTGCCATTGAAAAACATCATGTTATTCATATACCAGAAATGTTTGAAGCTACTGACTGAATGAAAGGAGCTGGCATCTCACTCTCTTTGAATCTTCTTTATCATGCTAAGAGGAGCAGGAAAAAGCAAAAAATTTCAGAATTGCACCTTGCAATGCGGAGAAATTACTGTTTGTGCATTTACAATATTCATTGATTTTTGCCATTGAAAAACATCATGTTATTCATATACCAGAAATGTTTGAAGCTACTGACTGAATGAAAGGAGCTGGCATCTCACTCTCTTTGAATCTTCTTTATCATGCTAAGAGGAGCAGGAAAAAGCAAAAAATTTCAGAATTGCACCTTGCAATGTGGAGAAATTACTGTTTGTGCATTTACAATATTCATTGATTTTTACCATTGAAAAACGTCCAGAAATGATTGAAGCTACTGACTGAATGAAAGTAGCTGGCATCTCACTCTCTTTGAATCTTCTTTATCATGCTAAGAGGAGCAGGAAAAAGCAAAAAAATTTCAGACTTGCACCTTGCAATGCGGAGAAATTACTGTTTGTGCATTTACAATATTCATTGATTTTTGCCATTGAAAAACATCATGTTATTCATATACCAGAAATGTTTGAAGCTACTGACTGAATGAAAGGAGCTGGCATCTCACTCTCTTTGAATCTTCTTTATCATGCTAAGAGGAGCAGGAAAAAGCAAAAAATTTCAGAATTGCACCTTGCAATGCGGAGAAATTACTGTTTGTGCATTTACAATATTCATTGATTTTTGCCATTGAAAAACATCATGTTATTCATATACCAGAAATGTTTGAAGCTACTGACTGAATGAAAGGAGCTGACATCTCACTCTCTTTGAATCTTCTTTATCATGCTAAGAGGAGCAGGAAAAAGCAAAAAATTTCAGAATTGCACCTTGCAATGCGGAGAAATTACTGTTTGTGCATTTACAATATTCATTGATTTTTGCCATTGAAAAACATCCAGAAATGATTGAAGCTACTGACTGAATGAAAGGAGCTGGCATCTCACTCTCTTTGAATCTTCTTTATCATGCTAAGAGGAGCAGGAAAAAGCAAAAAATTTCAGAATTGCACCTTGCAATGCGGAGAAATTACTGTTTGTGCATTTACAATATTCATTGATTTTTGCCATTGAAAAACATCATGTTATTCATATACCAGAAATGTTTGAAGCTACTGACTGAATGAAAGGAGCTGGCATCTCACTCTCTTTGAATCTTCTTTATCATGCTAAGAGGAGCAGGAAAAAGCAAAAAATTTCAGAATTGCACCTTGCAATGCGGAGAAATTACTGTTTGTGCATTTACAATATTCATTGATTTTTGCCATTGAAAAACATCATGTTATTCATATACCAGAAATGTTTGAAGCTACTGACTGAATGAAAGGAGCTGGCATCTCACTCTCTTTGAATCTTCTTTATCATGCTAAGAGGAGCAGGAAAAAGCAAAAAATTTCAGAATTGCACCTTGCAATGTGGAGAAATTACTGTTTGTGCATTTACAATATTCATTGATTTTTACCATTGAAAAACGACCAGAAATGATTGAAGCTACTGACTGAATGAAAGTAACTGGCATCTCACTCTCTTTGAATCTTCTTTATCATGCTAAGAGGAGCAGGAAAAAGCAAAAAATTTCAGACTTGCACCTTGCAATGCGGAGAAATTACTGTTTGTGCATTTACAATATTCATTGATTTTTGCCATTGAAAAACATCATGTTATTCATATACCAGAAATGTTTGAAGCTACTGACTGAATGAAAGGAGCTGGCATCTCACTCTCTTTGAATCTTCTTTATCATGCTAAGAGGAGCAGGAAAAAGCAAAAAATTTCAGAATTGCACCTTGCAATGCGGAGAAATTACTGTTTGTGCATTTACAATATTCATTGATTTTTGCCATTGAAAAACGTCCAGAAATGATTGAAGCTACTGACTGAATGAAAGGAGCTGGCATCTCACTCTCTTTGAATCTTCTTTATCATGCTAAGAGGAGCAGGAAAAAGCAAAAAATTTCAGAATTGCACCTTGCAATGCGGAGAAATTACTGTTTGTGCATTTACAATATTCATTGATTTTTGCCATTGAAAAACATCATGTTATTCATATACCAGAAATGTTTGAAGCTACTGACTGAATGAAAGGAGCTGGCATCTCACTCTCTTTGAATCTTCTTTATCATGCTAAGAGGAGCAGGAAAAAGCAAAAAATTTCAGAATTGCACCTTGCAATGCGGAGAAATTACTGTTTGTGCATTTACAATATTCATTGATTTTTGCCATTGAAAAACATCATGTTATTCATATACCAGAAATGTTTGAAGCTACTGACTGAATGAAAGGAGCTGGCATCTCACTCTCTTTGAATCTTCTTTATCATGCTAAGAGGAGCAGGAAAAAGCAAAAAATTTCAGAATTGCACCTTGCAATGTGGAGAAATTACTGTTTGTGCATTTACAATATTCATTGATTTTTACCATTGAAAAACGACCAGAAATGATTGAAGCTACTGACTGAATGAAAGTAACTGGCATCTCACTCTCTTTGAATCTTCTTTATCATGCTAAGAGGAGCAGGAAAAAGCAAAAAATTTCAGACTTGCACCTTGCAATGCGGAGAAATTACTGTTTGTGCATTTACAATATTCATTGATTTTTGCCATTGAAAAACATCATGTTATTCATATACCAGAAATGTTTGAAGCTACTGACTGAATGAAAGGAGCTGGCATCTCACTCTCTTTGAATCTTCTTTATCATGCTAAGAGGAGCAGGAAAAAGCAAAAAATTTCAGAATTGCACCTTGCAATGCGGAGAAATTACTGTTTGTGCATTTACAATATTCATTGATTTTTGCCATTGAAAAACGTCCAGAAATGATTGAAGCTACTGACTGAATGAAAGGAGCTGGCATCTCACTCTCTTGGAATCTTCTTTATCATGCTAAGAGGAGCAGGAAAAAGCAAAAAATTTCAGAATTGCACCTTGCAATGCGGAGAAATTACTGTTTGTGCATTTACAATATTCATTGATTTTTGCCATTGAAAAACGTCCAGAAATGATTGAAGCTACTGACTGAATGAAAGGAGCTGGCATCTCACTCTCTTTGAATCTTCTTTATCATGCTAAGAGGAGCAGGAAAAATCAAAAAATTTCAGAATTGCACCTTGCAATGCGGAGAAATTACTGTTTGTGCATTTACAATATTCATTGATTTTTGCCATTGAAAAACATGTTATTCATATACCAGAAATGTTTGAAGCTACTGACTGAATGAAAGGAGCTGGCACCTCACTCTCTTTGAATCTTCTTTATCATGCTAAGAGGAGCGGGAAAAAGCAAAAAATTTCAGAATTGCACCTTGCAATGCGGAGAAATTACTGTTTGTGCATTTACAATATTCATTGATTTTTGCCATTGAAAAACGTCCAGAAATGATTGAAGGTACTGACTGAATGAAAGGAGCTGGCATCTCACTCTCTTTGAATCTTCTTTATCATGCTAAGAGGAGCAGGAAAAAGCAAAAAATTTCAGAATTGCACCTTGCAATGCGGAGAAATTACTGTTTGTGCATTTACAATATTCATTGATTTTTGCCACTGAAAAACGTCCAGAAATGATTGAAGCTACTGACTGAATGAAAGGAGCTGGCATCTCACTCTCTTTGAATCTTCTTTATCATGCTAATAGGAGCAGGAAAAAGCAAAAAATTTCAGAATTGCACCTTGCAATGTGGAGAAATTACTGTTTGTGCATTTACAATATTCATTGATTTTTACCATTGAAAAACGTCCAGAAATGATTGAAGCTACTGACTGAATGAAAGTAGCTGGCATCTCACTCTCTTTGAATCTTCTTTATCATGCTAAGAGGAGCAGGAAAAAGCAAAAAATTTCAGACTTGCACCTTGCAATGCGGAGAAATTACTGTTTGTGCATTTACAATATTCATTGATTTTTGCCATTGAAAAACATCGTTATTCATATACCAGAAATGTTTGAAGCTACTGACTGAATGAAAGGAGCTGGCATCTCACTCTCTTTGAATCTTCTTTATCATGCTAAGAGGAGCAGGAAAAAGCAAAAAATTTCAGAATTGCACCTTGCAATGCGGAGAAATTACTGTTTGTGCATTTACAATATTCATTGATTTTTGCCATTGAAAAACATCATGTTATTCATATACCAGAAATGTTTGAAGCTACTGACTGAATGAAAGGAGCTGGCATCTCACTCTCTTTGAATCTTCTTTATCATGCTAAGAGGAGCAGGAAAAAGCAAAAAATTTCAGAATTGCACCTTGCAATGCGGAGAAATTACTCTTTGTGCTTTTACAATATTCATTGATTTTTGCCATTGAAAAACGTCCAGAAATGATTGAAGCTACTGACTGAATGAAAGGAGCTGGCATCTCACTCTCTTTGAATCTTCTTTATCATGCTAAGAGGAGCAGGAAAAATCAAAAAATTTCAGAATTGCACCTTGCAATGCGGAGAAATTACTGTTTGTGCATTTACAATATTCATTGATTTTTGCCATTGAAAAACATGTTATTCATATACCAGAAATGTTTGAAGCTACTGACTGAATGAAAGGAGCTGGCACCTCACTCTCTTTGAATCCTCTTTATCATGCTAAGAGGAGCGGGAAAAAGCAAAAAATTTCAGAATTGCACCTTGCAATGCGGAGAAATTATTGTTTGTGCATTTACAATATTCATTGATTTTTGCCATTGAAAAACGTCCAGAAATGATTGAAGCTACTGACTGAATGAAAGGAGCTGGCATCTCACTCTCTTTGAATCTTCTTTATCATGCTAAGAGGAGCAGGAAAAAGCAAAAAATTTCAGAATTGCACCTTGCAATGCGGAGAAATTACTGTTTGTGCATTTACAATATTCATTGATTTTTGCCATTGAAAAACGTCCAGAAATGATTGAAGCTACTGACTGAATGAAAGGAGCTGGCATCTCACTCTCTTTGAATCTTCTTTATCATGCTAAGAGGAGCAGGAAAAAGCAAAAAATTTCAGAATTGCACCTTGCAATGCGGAGAAATTACAGTTTGTGCATTTACAATATTCATTGATTTTTGCCATTGAAAAACATCCAGAAATGATTGAAGCTACTGACTGAATGAAAGGAGCTGGCATCTCACTCTCTTTGAATCTTCTTTATCATGCTAAGAGGAGCAGGAAAAAGCAAAAAATTTCAGAATTGCACCTTGCAATGCGGAGAAATTACTGTTTGTGCATTTACAATATTCATTGATTTTTGCCATTGAAAAACATCATGTTATTCATATACCAGAAATGTTTGAAGCTACTGACTGAATGAAAGGAGCTGGCATCTCACTCTCTTTGAATCTTCTTTATCATGCTAAGAGGAGCAGGAAAAAGCAAAAAATTTCAGAATTGCACCTTGCAATGTGGAGAAATTACTGTTTGTGCATTTACAATATTCATTGATTTTTACCATTGAAAAACGTCCAGAAATGATTGAAGCTACTGACTGAATGAAAGTAGCTGGCATCTCACTCTCTTCGAATCTTCTTTATCATGCTAAGAGGAGCAGGAAAAAGCAAAAAATTTCAGACTTGCACCTTGCAATGCGGAGAAATTACTGTTTGTGCATTTACAATATTCATTGATTTTTGCCATTGAAAAACGTCCAGAAATGATTGAAGGTACTGACTGAATGAAAGGAGCTGGCATCTCACTCTCTTTGAATCTTCTTTATCATGCTAAGAGGAGCAGGAAAAAGCAAAAAATTTCAGAATTGCACCTTGCAATGCGGAGAAATTACTGTTTGTGCATTTACAATATTCATTGATTTTTGCCACTGAAAAACGTCCAGAAATGATTGAAGCTACTGACTGAATGAAAGGAGCTGGCATCTCACTCTCTTTGAATCTTCTTTATCATGCTAAGAGGAGCAGGAAAAAGCAAAAAATTTCAGAATTGCACCTTGCAATGCGGAGAAATTACAGTTTGTGCATTTACAATATTTATTGATTTTTGCCATTGAAAAACATCCAGAAATGATTGAAGCTACTGACTGAATGAAAGGAGCTGGCATCTCACTCTCTTTGAATCTTCTTTATCATGCTAAGAGGAGCAGGAAAAAGCAAAAAATTTCAGAATTGCACCTTGCAATGCGGAGAAATTACTGTTTGTGCATTTACAATATTCATTGATTTTTGCCATTGAAAAACATCATGTTATTCATATACCAGAAATGTTTGAAGCTACTGACTGAATGAAAGGAGCTGGCATCTCACTCTCTTTGAATCTTCTTTATCATGCTAAGAGGAGCAGGAAAAAGCAAAAAATTTCAGAATTGCACCTTGCAATGTGGAGAAATTACTGTTTGTGCATTTACAATATTCATTGATTTTTACCATTGAAAAACGTCCAGAAATGATTGAAGCTACTGACTGAATGAAAGTAGCTGGCATCTCACTCTCTTTGAATCTTCTTTATCATGCTAACAGGAGCAGGAAAAAGCAAAAAATCTCAGACTTGCACCTTGCAATGCGGAGAAATTACTGTTTGTGCATTTACAATATTCATTGATTTTTGCCATTGAAAAACATCATGTTATTCATATACCAGAAATGTTTGAAGCTACTGACTGAATGAAAGGAGCTGGCATCTCACTCTCTTTGAATCTTCTTTATCATGCTAAGAGGAGCAGGAAAAAGCAAAAAATTTCAGAATTGCACCTTGCAATGCGGAGAAATTACTGTTTGTGCATTTACAATATTCATTGATTTTTGCCATTGAAAAACATCATGTTATTCATATACCAGAAATGATTGAAGCTACTGACTGAATGAAAGGAGCTGGCATCTCACTCTCTTTGAATCTTCTTTATCATGCTAAGAGGAGCAGGAAAAAGTAAAAAATTTCAGAATTGCACCTTGCAATGCGGAGAAATTACTGTTTGTGCATTTATAATATTCAATGATTTTTGCCATTGAAAAACGTCCAGAAATGATTGAAGCTACTGACTGAACGAAAGGAGCTGGCATCTCACTCTCTTTGAATCTTCTTTATCATGCTAAGAGGAGCAGGAAAAAGCAAAAAATTTCAGAATTGCACCTTGCAATGCGGAGAAATTACTGTTTGTGCATTTACAATATTCATTGATTTTTGCCATTGAAAAACATCCAGAAATGATTGAAGCTACTGACTGAATGAAAGGAGCTGGCATCTCACTCTCTTTGAATCTTCTTTATCATGCTAAGAGGAGCAGGAAAAAGCAAAAAATTTCAGAATTGCACCTTGCAATGCGGAGAAATTACTGTTTGTGCATTTACAATATTCATTGATTTTTGCCATTGAAAAACATCATGTTATTCATATACCAGAAATGTTTGAAGCTACTGACTGAATGAAAGGAGCTGACATCTCACTCTCTTTGAATCTTCTTTATCATGCTAAGAGGAGCAGGAAAAAGCAAAAAATTTCAGAATTGCACCTTGCAATGCGGAGAAATTACTGTTTGTGCATTTACAATATTCATTGATTTTTGCCATTGAAAAACGTCCAGAAATGATTGAAGCTACTGACTGAATGAAAGGAGCTGGCATCTCACTCTCTTTGAATCTTCTTTATCATGCTAAGAGGAGCAGGAAAAAGCAAAAAATTTCAGAATTGCACCTTGCAATGCGGAGAAATTACTGTTTGTGCATTTACAATATTCATTGATTTTTGCCATTGAAAAACATCCAGAAATGATTGAAGCTACTGACTGAATGAAAGGAGCTGGCATCTCACTCTCTTTGAATCTTCTTTATCATGCTAAGAGGAGCAGGAAAAAGCAAAAAATTTCAGAATTGCACCTTGCAATGCGGAGAAATTACTGTTTGTGCATTTACAATATTCATTGATTTTTGCCATTGAAAAACATCATGTTATTCATATACCAGAAATGTTTGAAGCTACTGACTGAATGAAAGGAGCTGACATCTCACTCTCTTTGAATCTTCTTTATCATGCTAAGAGGAGCAGGAAAAAGCAAAAAATTTCAGAATTGCACCTTGCAATGCGGAGAAATTACTGTTTGTGCATTTACAATATTCATTGATTTTTGCCATTGAAAAACGTCCAGAAATGATTGAAGCTACTGACTGAATGAAAGGAGCTGGCATCTCACTCTCTTTGAATCTTCTTTATCATGCTAAGAGGAGCAGGAAAAAGCAAAAAATTTCAGAATTGCACCTTGCAATGCGGAGAAATTACTGTTTGTGCATTTACAATATTCATTGATTTTTGCCATTGAAAAACATGTTATTCATATACCAGAAATGTTTGAAGCTACTGACTGAATGAAAGGAGCTGGCACCTCACTCTCTTTGAATCTTCTTTATCATGCTAAGAGGAGCGGGAAAAAGCAAAAAATTTCAGAATTGCACCTTGCAATGCGGAGAAATTAGTTTGTGCATTTACAATATTCATTGATTTTTGCCATTGAAAAACGTCCAGAAATGATTGAAGGTACTGACTGAATGAAAGGAGCTGGCATCTCACTCTCTTTGAATCTTCTTTATCATGCTAAGAGGAGCAGGAAAAAGCAAAAAATTTCAGAATTGCACCTTGCAATGCGGAGAAATTACTGTTTGTGCATTTACAATATTCATTGGTTTTTGCCATTGAAAAACGTCCAGAAATGATTGAAGCTACTGACTGAACGAAAGGAGCTGGCATCTCACTCTCTTTGAATCTTCTTTATCATGCTAAGAGGAGCAGGAAAAAGCAAAAAATTTCAGAATTGCACCTTGCAATGCGGAGAAATTACTGTTTGTGCATTTACAATATTCATTGATTTTTGCCATTGAAAAACATCATGTTATTCATATACCAGAAATGTTTGAAGCTACTGACTGAATGAAAGGAGCTGACATCTCACTCTCTTTGAATCTTCTTTATCATGCTAAGAGGAGCAGGAAAAAGCAAAAAATTTCAGAATTGCACCTTGCAATGCGGAGAAATTACTGTTTGTGCATTTACAATATTCATTGATTTTTGCCATTGAAAAACGTCCAGAAATGATTGAAGCTACTGACTGAATGAAAGGAGCTGGCATCTCACTCTCTTTGAATCTTCTTTATCATGCTAAGAGGAGCAGGAAAAAGCAAAAAATTTCAGAATTGCACCTTGCAATGCGGAGAAATTACTGTTTGTGCATTTACAATATTCATTGATTTTTGCCATTGAAAAACATGTTATTCATATACCAGAAATGTTTGAAGCTACTGACTGAATGAAAGGAGCTGGCACCTCACTCTCTTTGAATCTTCTTTATCATGCTAAGAGGAGCGGGAAAAAGCAAAAAATTTCAGAATTGCACCTTGCAATGCGGAGAAATTACTGTTTGTGCATTTACAATATTCATTGATTTTTGCCATTGAAAAACGTCCAGAAATGATTGAAGGTACTGACTGAATGAAAGGAGCTGGCATCTCACTCTCTTTGAATCTTCTTTATCATGCTAAGAGGAGCAGGAAAAAGCAAAAAATTTCAGAATTGCACCTTGCAATGCGGAGAAATTACTGTTTGTGCATTTACAATATTCATTGGTTTTTGCCATTGAAAAACGTCCAGAAATGATTGAAGCTACTGACTGAATGAAAGGAGCTGGCATCTCACTCTCTTTGAATCTTCTTTATCATGCTAAGAGGAGCAGGAAAAAGCAAAAAATTTCAGAATTGCACCTTGCAATGCGGAGAAATTACAGTTTGTGCATTTACAATATTCATTGATTTTTGCCATTGAAAAACATCCAGAAATGATTGAAGCTACTGACTGAATGAAAGGAGCTGGCATCTCACTCTCTTTGAATCTTCTTTATCATGCTAAGAGGAGCAGGAAAAAGCAAAAAATTTCAGAATTGCACCTTGCAATGCGGAGAAATTACTGTTTGTGCATTTACAATATTCATTGATTTTTGCCATTGAAAAACATCATGTTATTCATATACCAGAAATGTTTGAAGCTACTGACTGAATGAAAGGAGCTGGCATCTCACTCTCTTTGAATCTTCTTTATCATGCTAAGAGGAGCAGGAAAAAGCAAAAAATTTCAGAATTGCACCTTGCAATGTGGAGAAATTACTGTTTGTGCATTTACAATATTCATTGATTTTTACCATTGAAAAACGTCCAGAAATGATTGAAGCTACTGACTGAATGAAAGTAGCTGGCATCTCACTCTCTTTGAATCTTCTTTATCATGCTAAGAGGAGCAGGAAAAAGCAAAAAATTTCAGACTTGCACCTTGCAATGCGGAGAAATTACTGTTTGTGCATTTACAATATTCATTGATTTTTGCCATTGAAAAACATCATGTTATTCATATACCAGAAATGTTTGAAGCTACTGACTGAATGAAAGGAGCTGGCATCTCACTCTCTTTGAATCTTCTTTATCATGCTAAGAGGAGCAGGAAAAAGCAAAAAATTTCAGAATTGCACCTTGCAATGCGGAGAAATTACTGTTTGTGCATTTACAATATTCATTGATTTTTGCCATTGAAAAACATCATGTTATTCATATACCAGAAATGTTTGAAGCTACTGACTGAATGAAAGGAGCTGGCATCTCACTCTCTTTGAATCTTCTTTATCATGCTAAGAGGAGCAGGAAAAAGCAAAAAATTTTAGAATTGCACCTTGCAATGTGGAGAAATTACTGTTTGTGCATTTACAATATTCATTGATTTTTACCATTGAAAAACGTCCAGAAATGATTGAAGCTACTGACTGAATGAAAGTAGCTGGCATCTCACTCTCTTTGAATCTTCTTTATCATGCTAAGAGGAGCAGGAAAAAGCAAAAAAATTTCAGACTTGCACCTTGCAATGCGGAGAAATTACTGTTTGTGCATTTACAATATTCATTGATTTTTGCCATTGAAAAACATCATGTTATTCATATACCAGAAATGTTTGAAGCTACTGACTGAATGAAAGGAGCTGGCATCTCACTCTCTTTGAATCTTCTTTATCATGCTAAGAGGAGCAGGAAAAAGCAAAAAATTTCAGAATTGCACCTTGCAATGCGGAGAAATTACTGTTTGTGCATTTACAATATTCATTGATTTTTGCCATTGAAAAACATCATGTTATTCATATACCAGAAATGTTTGAAGCTACTGACTGAATGAAAGGAGCTGACATCTCACTCTCTTTGAATCTTCTTTATCATGCTAAGAGGAGCAGGAAAAAGCAAAAAATTTCAGAATTGCACCTTGCAATGCGGAGAAATTACTGTTTGTGCATTTACAATATTCATTGATTTTTGCCATTGAAAAACATCCAGAAATGATTGAAGCTACTGACTGAATGAAAGGAGCTGGCATCTCACTCTCTTTGAATCTTCTTTATCATGCTAAGAGGAGCAGGAAAAAGCAAAAAATTTCAGACTTGCACCTTGCAATGCGGAGAAATTACTGTTTGTGCATTTACAATATTCATTGATTTTTGCCATTGAAAAACATCATGTTATTCATATACCAGAAATGTTTGAAGCTACTGACTGAATGAAAGGAGCTGGCATCTCACTCTCTTTGAATCTTCTTTATCATGCTAAGAGGAGCAGGAAAAAGCAAAAAATTTCAGAATTGCACCTTGCAATGCGGAGAAATTACTGTTTGTGCATTTACAATATTCATTGATTTTTGCCATTGAAAAACGTCCAGAAATGATTGAAGCTACTGACTGAATGAAAGGAGCTGGCATCTCACTCTCTTGGAATCTTCTTTATCATGCTAAGAGGAGCAGGAAAAAGCAAAAAATTTCAGAATTGCACCTTGCAATGCGGAGAAATTACTGTTTGTGCATTTACAATATTCATTGATTTTTGCCATTGAAAAACGTCCAGAAATGATTGAAGCTACTGACTGAATGAAAGGAGCTGGCATCTCACTCTCTTTGAATCTTCTTTATCATGCTAAGAGGAGCAGGAAAAATCAAAAAATTTCAGAATTGCACATTGCAATGCGGAGAAATTACTGTTTGTGCATTTACAATATTCATTGATTTTTGCCATTGAAAAACATGTTATTCATATACCAGAAATGTTTGAAGCTACTGACTGAATGAAAGGAGCTGGCACCTCACTCTCTTTGAATCTTCTTTATCATGCTAAGAGGAGCGGGAAAAAGCAAAAAATTTCAGAATTGCACCTTGCAATGCGGAGAAATTACTGTTTGTGCATTTACAATATTCATTGATTTTTGCCATTGAAAAACGTCCAGAAATGATTGAAGGTACTGACTGAATGAAAGGAGCTGGCATCTCACTCTCTTTGAATCTTCTTTATCATGCTAAGAGGAGCAGGAAAAAGCAAAAAATTTCAGAATTGCACCTTGCAATGCAGAGAAATTACTGTTTGTGCATTTACAATATTCATTGATTTTTGCCACTGAAAAACGTCCAGAAATGATTGAAGCTACTGACTGAATGAAAGGAGCTGGCATCTCACTCTCTTTGAATCTTCTTTATCATGCTAATAGGAGCAGGAAAAAGCAAAAAATTTCAGAATTGCACCTTGCAATGTGGAGAAATTACTGTTTGTGCATTTACAATATTCATTGATTTTTACCATTGAAAAACGTCCAGAAATGATTGAAGCTACTGACTGAATGAAAGTAGCTGGCATCTCACTCTCTTTGAATCTTCTTTATCATGCTAAGAGGAGCAGGAAAAAGCAAAAAATTTCAGACTTGCACCTTGCAATGCGGAGAAATTACTGTTTGTGCATTTACAATATTCATTGATTTTTGCCATTGAAAAACATCGTTATTCATATACCAGAAATGTTTGAAGCTACTGACTGAATGAAAGGAGCTGGCATCTCACTCTCTTTGAATCTTCTTTATCATGCTAAGAGGAGCAGGAAAAAGCAAAAAATTTCAGAATTGCACCTTGCAATGCGGAGAAATTACTGTTTGTGCATTTACAATATTCATTGATTTTTGCCATTGAAAAACATCATGTTATTCATATACCAGAAATGTTTGAAGCTACTGACTGAATGAAAGGAGCTGGCATCTCACTCTCTTTGAATCTTCTTTATCATGCTAAGAGGAGCAGGAAAAAGCAAAAAATTTCAGAATTGCACCTTGCAATGCGGAGAAATTACTCTTTGTGCTTTTACAATATTCATTGATTTTTGCCATTGAAAAACGTCCAGAAATGATTGAAGCTACTGACTGAATGAAAGGAGCTGGCATCTCACTCTCTTTGAATCTTCTTTATCATGCTAAGAGGAGCAGGAAAAATCAAAAAATTTCAGAATTGCACCTTGCAATGCGGAGAAATTACTGTTTGTGCATTTACAATATTCATTGATTTTTGCCATTGAAAAACATGTTATTCATATACCAGAAATGTTTGAAGCTACTGACTGAATGAAAGGAGCTGGCACCTCACTCTCTTTGAATCTTCTTTATCATGCTAAGAGGAGCGGGAAAAAGCAAAAAATTTCAGAATTGCACCTTGCAATGCGGAGAAATTACTGTTTGTGCATTTACAATATTCATTGATTTTTGCCATTGAAAAACGTCCAGAAATGATTGAAGCTACTGACTGAATGAAAGGAGCTGGCATCTCACTCTCTTTGAATCTTCTTTATCATGCTAAGAGGAGCAGGAAAAAGCAAAAAATTTCAGAATTGCACCTTGCAATGCGGAGAAATTACTGTTTGTGCATTTACAATATTCATTGATTTTTGCCATTGAAAAACGTCCAGAAATGATTGAAGCTACTGACTGAATGAAAGGAGCTGGCATCTCACTCTCTTTGAATCTTCTTTATCATGCTAAGAGGAGCAGGAAAAAGCAAAAAATTTCAGAATTGCACCTTGCAATGCGGAGAAATTACAGTTTGTGCATTTACAATATTCATTGATTTTTGCCATTGAAAAACATCCAGAAATGATTGAAGCTACTGACTGAATGAAAGGAGCTGGCATCTCACTCTCTTTGAATCTTCTTTATCATGCTAAGAGGAGCAGGAAAAAGCAAAAAATTTCAGAATTGCACCTTGCAATGCGGAGAAATTACTGTTTGTGCATTTACAATATTCATTGATTTTTGCCATTGAAAAACATCATGTTATTCATATACCAGAAATGTTTGAAGCTACTGACTGAATGAAAGGAGCTGGCATCTCACTCTCTTTGAATCTTCTTTATCATGCTAAGAGGAGCAGGAAAAAGCAAAAAATTTCAGAATTGCACCTTGCAATGTGGAGAAATTACTGTTTGTGCATTTACAATATTCATTGATTTTTACCATTGAAAAACGTCCAGAAATGATTGAAGCTACTGACTGAATGAAAGTAGCTGGCATCTCACTCTCTTCGAATCTTCTTTATCATGCTAAGAGGAGCAGGAAAAAGCAAAAAATTTCAGAATTGCACCTTGCAATGCGGAGAAATTACTGTTTGTGCATTTACAATATTCATTGATTTTTGCCATTGAAAAACGTCCAGAAATGATTGAAGCTACTGACTGAATGAAAGGAGCTGGCATCTCACTCTCTTTGAATCTTCTTTATCATGCTGAGAGGAGCAGGAAAAAGCAAAAAATTTCAGAATTGCACCTTGCAATGCGGAGAAATTACTGTTTGTGCATTTACAATATTCATTGATTTTTGCCATTGAAAAACGTCCAGAAATGATTGAAGCTACTGACTGAATGAAAGGAGCTGGCATCTCACTCTCTTTGAATCTTCTTTATCATGCTAAGAGGAGCAGGAAAAAGCAAAAAATTTCAGAATTGCACCTTGCAATGCGGAGAAATTACAGTTTGTGCATTTACAATATTCATTGATTTTTGCCATTGAAAAACATCCAGAAATGATTGAAGCTACTGACTGAATGAAAGGAGCTGGCATCTCACTCTCTTTGAATCTTCTTTATCATGCTAAGAGGAGCAGGAAAAAGCAAAAAATTTCAGAATTGCACCTTGCAATGCGGAGAAATTACTGTTTGTGCATTTACAATATTCATTGATTTTTGCCATTGAAAAACATCATGTTATTCATATACCAGAAATGTTTGAAGCTACTGACTGAATGAAAGGAGCTGGCATCTCACTCTCTTTGAATCTTCTTTATCATGCTAAGAGGAGCAGGAAAAAGCAAAAAATTTCAGAATTGCACCTTGCAATGTGGAGAAATTACTGTTTGTGCATTTACAATATTCATTGATTTTTACCATTGAAAAACGTCCAGAAATGATTGAAGCTACTGACTGAATGAAAGTAGCTGGCATCTCACTCTCTTCGAATCTTCTTTATCATGCTAAGAGGAGCAGGAAAAAGCAAAAAATTTCAGACTTGCACCTTGCAATGCGGAGAAATTACTGTTTGTGCATTTACAATATTCATTGATTTTTGCCATTGAAAAACGTCCAGAAATGATTGAAGGTACTGACTGAATGAAAGGAGCTGGCATCTCACTCTCTTTGAATCTTCTTTATCATGCTAAGAGGAGCAGGAAAAAGCAAAAAATTTCAGAATTGCACCTTGCAATGCGGAGAAATTACTGTTTGTGCATTTACAATATTCATTGATTTTTGCCACTGAAAAACGTCCAGAAATGATTGAAGCTACTGACTGAATGAAAGGAGCTGGCATCTCACTCTCTTTGAATCTTCTTTATCATGCTAAGAGGAGCAGGAAAAAGCAAAAAATTTCAGAATTGCACCTTGCAATGCGGAGAAATTACAGTTTGTGCATTTACAATATTTATTGATTTTTGCCATTGAAAAACATCCAGAAATGATTGAAGCTACTGACTGAATGAAAGGAGCTGGCATCTCACTCTCTTTGAATCTTCTTTATCATGCTAAGAGGAGCAGGAAAAAGCAAAAAATTTCAGAATTGCACCTTGCAATGCGGAGAAATTACTGTTTGTGCATTTACAATATTCATTGATTTTTGCCATTGAAAAACATCATGTTATTCATATACCAGAAATGTTTGAAGCTACTGACTGAATGAAAGGAGCTGGCATCTCACTCTCTTTGAATCTTCTTTATCATGCTAAGAGGAGCAGGAAAAAGCAAAAAATTTCAGAATTGCACCTTGCAATGTGGAGAAATTACTGTTTGTGCATTTACAATATTCATTGATTTTTACCATTGAAAAACGTCCAGAAATGATTGAAGCTACTGACTGAATGAAAGTAGCTGGCATCTCACTCTCTTTGAATCTTCTTTATCATGCTAAGAGGAGCAGGAAAAAGCAAAAAATCTCAGACTTGCACCTTGCAATGCGGAGAAATTACTGTTTGTGCATTTACAATATTCATTGATTTTTGCCATTGAAAAACATCATGTTATTCATATACCAGAAATGTTTGAAGCTACTGACTGAATGAAAGGAGCTGGCATCTCACTCTCTTTGAATCTTCTTTATCATGCTAAGAGGAGCAGGAAAAAGCAAAAAATTTCAGAATTGCACCTTGCAATGCGGAGAAATTACTGTTTGTGCATTTACAATATTCATTGATTTTTGCCATTGAAAAACATCATGTTATTCATATACCAGAAATGTTTGAAGCTACTGACTGAATGAAAGGAGCTGGCATCTCACTCTCTTTGAATCTTCTTTATCATGCTAAGAGGAGCAGGAAAAAGCAAAAAATTTCAGAATTGCACCTTGCAATGCGGAGAAATTACTGTTTGTGCATTTACAATATTCATTGATTTTTGCCATTGAAAAACATCCAGAAATGATTGAAGCTACTGACTGAATGAAAGGAGCTGGCATCTCACTCTCTTTGAATCTTCTTTATCATGCTAAGAGGAGCAGGAAAAATCAAAAAATTTCAGAATTGCACCTTGCAATGCGGAGAAATTACTGTTTGTGCATTTACAATATTCATTGATTTTTGCCATTGAAAAACATGTTATTCATATACCAGAAATGTTTGAAGCTACTGACTGAATGAAAGGAGCTGGCACCTCACTCTCTTTGAATCTTCTTTATCATGCTAAGAGGAGCGGGAAAAAGCAAAAAATTTCAGAATTGCACCTTGCAATGCGGAGAAATTACTGTTTGTGCATTTACAATATTCATTGATTTTTGCCATTGAAAAACGTCCAGAAATGATTGAAGGTACTGACTAAATGAAAGGAGCTGGCATCTCACTCTCTTTGAATCTTCTTTATCATGCTAAGAGGAGCAGGAAAAAGCAAAAAATTTCAGAATTGCACCTTGCAATGCGGAGAAATTACTGTTTGTGCATTTACAATATTCATTGATTTTTGCCATTAAAAAACGTCCAGAAATGATTGAAGCTACTGACTGAATGAAAGGAGCTGGCATCTCACTCTCTTTGAATCTTCTTTATCATGCTAAGAGGAGCAGGAAAAAGCAAAAAATTTCAGAATTGCACTTTGCAATACGGAGAAATTACAGTTTGTGCATTTACAATATTCATTGATTTTTGCCATTGAAAAACATCCAGAAATGATTGAAGCTACTGACTGAATGAAAGGAGCTGGCATCTCACTCTCTTTGAATCTTCTTTATCATACTAAGAGGAGCAGGAAAAAGCAAAAAATTTCAGACTTGCACCTTGCAATGCGGAGAAATTACTGTTTGTGCATTTACAATATTCATTGATTTTTGCCATTGAAAAACATGTTATTCATATACCAGAAATGTTTGAAGCTACTGACTGAATGAAAGGAGCTGGCACCTCACTCTCTTTGAATCTTCTTTATCATGCTAAGAGGAGCGGGAAAAAGCAAAAAATTTCAGAATTGCACCTTGCAATGCGGAGAAATTACTGTTTGTGCATTTACAATATTCATTGATTTTTGCCATTGAAAAACGTCCAGAAATGATTGAAGCTACTGACTGAATGAAAGGAGCTGGCATCTCACTCTCTTTGAATCTTCTTTATCATGCTAAGAGGAGCAGGAAAAAGCAAAAAATTTCAGAATTGCACCTTGCAATGCGGAGAAATTACTGTTTGTGCATTTACAATATTCATTGATTTTTGCCATTGAAAAACGTCCAGAAATGATTGAAGCTACTGACTGAATGAAAGGAGCTGGCATCTCACTCTCTTTGAATCTTCTTTATCATGCTAAGAGGAGCAGGAAAAAGCAAAAAATTTCAGAATTGCACCTTGCAATGCGGAGAAATTACAGTTTGTGCATTTACAATATTCATTGATTTTTGCCATTGAAAAACATCCAGAAATGATTGAAGCTACTGACTGAATGAAAGGAGCTGGCATCTCACTCTCTTTGAATCTTCTTTATCATGCTAAGAGGAGCAGGAAAAAGCAAAAAATTTCAGAATTGCACCTTGCAATGCGGAGAAATTACTGTTTGTGCATTTACAATATTCATTGATTTTTGCCATTGAAAAACATCATGTTATTCATATACCAGAAATGTTTGAAGCTACTGACTGAATGAAAGGAGCTGGCATCTCACTCTCTTTGAATCTTCTTTATCATGCTAAGAGGAGCAGGAAAAAGCAAAAAATTTCAGAATTGCACCTTGCAATGTGGAGAAATTACTGTTTGTGCATTTACAAAATTCATTGATTTTTACCATTGAAAAACGTCCAGAAATGATTGAAGCTACTGACTGAATGAAAGTAGCTGGCATCTCACTCTCTTCGAATCTTCTTTATCATGCTAAGAGGAGCAGGAAAAAGCAAAAAATTTCAGACTTGCACCTTGCAATGCGGAGAAATTACTGTTTGTGCATTTACAATATTCATTGATTTTTGCCATTGAAAAACGTCCAGAAATGATTGAAGGTACTGACTGAATGAAAGGAGCTGGCATCTCACTCTCTTTGAATCTTCTTTATCATGCTAAGAGGAGCAGGAAAAAGCAAAAAATTTCAGAATTGCACCTTGCAATGCGGAGAAATTACTGTTTGTGCATTTACAATATTCATTGATTTTTGCCACTGAAAAACGTCCAGAAATGATTGAAGCTACTGACTGAATGAAAGGAGCTGGCATCTCACTCTCTTTGAATCTTCTTTATCATGCTAAGAGGAGCAGGAAAAAGCAAAAAATTTCAGAATTGCACCTTGCAATGCGGAGAAATTACAGTTTGTGCATTTACAATATTTATTGATTTTTGCCATTGAAAAACATCCAGAAATGATTGAAGCTACTGACTGAATGAAAGGAGCTGGCATCTCACTCTCTTTGAATCTTCTTTATCATGCTAAGAGGAGCAGGAAAAAGCAAAAAATTTCAGAATTGCACCTTGCAATGCGGAGAAATTACTGTTTGTGCATTTACAATATTCATTGATTTTTGCCATTGAAAAACATCATGTTATTCATATACCAGAAATGATTGAAGCTACTGACTGAACGAAAGGAGCTGGCATCTCACTCTCTTTGAATCTTCTTTATCATGCTAAGAGGAGCAGGAAAAAGCAAAAAATTTCAGAATTGCACCTTGCAATGCGGAGAAATTACTGTTTGTGCATTTACAATATTCATTGATTTTTGCCATTGAAAAACGTCCAGAAATGATTGAAGCTACTGACTGAATGAAAGGAGCTGGCATCTCACTCTCTTTGAATCTTCTTTATCATGCTAAGAGGAGCAGGAAAAAGCAAAAAATTTCAGAATTGCACCTTGCAATGCGGAGAAATTACTGTTTGTGCATTTACAATATTCATTGATTTTTGCCATTGAAAAACATCATGTTATTCATATACCAGAAATGTTTGAAGCTACTGACTGAATGAAAGGAGCTGGCATCTCACTCTCTTTGAATCTTCTTTATCATGCTAAGAGGAGCAGGAAAAAGCAAAAAATTTCAGAATTGCACCTTGCAATGCGGAGAAATTACTGTTTGTGCATTTACAATATTCATTGATTTTTGCCATTGAAAAACATCCAGAAATGATTGAAGCTACTGACTGAATGAAAGGAGCTGGCATCTCACTCTCTTTGAATCTTCTTTATCATGCTAAGAGGAGCAGGAAAAATCAAAAAATTTCAGAATTGCACCTTGCAATGCGGAGAAATTACTGTTTGTGCATTTACAATATTCATTGATTTTTGCCATTGAAAAACATGTTATTCATATACCAGAAATGTTTGAAGCTACTGACTGAATGAAAGGAGCTGGCACCTCACTCTCTTTGAATCTTCTTTATCATGCTAAGAGGAGCGGGAAAAAGCAAAAAATTTCAGAATTGCACCTTGCAATGCGGAGAAATTACTGTTTGTGCATTTACAATATTCATTGATTTTTGCCATTGAAAAACGTCCAGAAATGATTGAAGGTACTGACTAAATGAAAGGAGCTGGCATCTCACTCTCTTTGAATCTTCTTTATCATGCTAAGAGGAGCAGGAAAAAGCAAAAAATTTCAGAATTGCACTTTGCAATACGGAGAAATTACAGTTTGTGCATTTACAATATTCATTGATTTTTGCCATTGAAAAACATCCAGAAATGATTGAAGCTACTGACTGAATGAAAGGAGCTGGCATCTCACTCTCTTTGAATCTTCTTTATCATACTAAGAGGAGCAGGAAAAAGCAAAAAATTTCAGACTTGCACCTTGCAATGCGGAGAAATTACTGTTTGTGCATTTACAATATTCATTGATTTTTGCCATTGAAAAACATCATGTTATTCATATACCAGAAATGTGTGAAGCTACTGACTGAATGAAAGGAGCTGGTATCTCACTCTCTTTGAATCTTCTTTATCATGCTAAGAGGAGCAGGAAAAAGCAAAAAATTTCAGAATTGCACCTTGCAATGCGGAGAAATTACTGTTTGTGCATTTACAATATTCATTGATTTTTGCCATTGAAAAACGTCCAGAAATGATTGAAGCTACTGACTGAATGAAAGGAGCTGGCATCTCACTCTCTTTGAATCTTGTTTATCATGCTAAGAGGAGCAGGAAAAAGCAAAAAATTTCAGAATTGCACCTTGCAATGCGGAGAAATTACTGTTTGTGCATTTACAATATTCATTGATTTTTGCCATTGAAAAACGTCCAGAAATGATTGAAGCTACTGACTGAATGAAAGGAGCTGGCATCTCACTCTCTTTGAATCTTCTTTATCATGCTAAGAGGAGCAGGAAAAAGCAAAAAATTTCAGAATTGCACCTTGCAATGCGGAGAAATTACTGTTTGTGCATTTACAATATTCATTGATTTTTGCCATTGAAAAACATCATGTTATTCATATACCAGAAATGATTGAAGCTACTGACTGAATGAAAGGAGCTGGCATCTCACTCTCTTTGAATCTTCTTTATCATGCTAAGAGGAGCAGGAAAAAGTAAAAAATTTCAGAATTGCACCTTGCAATGCGGAGAAATTACTGTTTGTGCATTTATAATATTCAATGATTTTTGCCATTGAAAAACGTCCAGAAATGATTGAAGCTACTGACTGAACGAAAGGAGCTGGCATCTCACTCTCTTTGAATCTTCTTTATCATGCTAAGAGGAGCAGGAAAAAGCAAAAAATTTCAGAATTGCACCTTGCAATGCGGAGAAATTACTGTTTGTGCATTTACAATATTCATTGATTTTTGCCATTGAAAAACGTCCAGAAATGATTGAAGCTACTGACTGAATGAAAGGAGCTGGCATCTCACTCTCTTTGAATCTTCTTTATCATGCTAAGAGGAGCAGGAAAAAGCAAAAAATTTCAGAATTGCACCTTGCAATGCGGAGAAATTACTGTTTGTGCATTTACAATATTCATTGATTTTTGCCATTGAAAAACATCATGTTATTCATATACCAGAAATGTTTGAAGCTACTGACTGAATGAAAGGAGCTGACATCTCACTCTCTTTGAATCTTCTTTATCATGCTAAGAGGAGCAGGAAAAAGCAAAAAATTTCAGAATTGCACCTTGCAATGCGGAGAAATTACTGTTTGTGCATTTACAATATTCATTGATTTTTGCCATTGAAAAACGTCCAGAAATGATTGAAGCTACTGACTGAATGAAAGGAGCTGGCATCTCACTCTCTTTGAATCTTCTTTATCATGCTAAGAGGAGCAGGAAAAAGCAAAAAATTTCAGAATTGCACCTTGCAATGCGGAGAAATTACTGTTTGTGCATTTACAATATTCATTGATTTTTGCCATTGAAAAACATCATGTTATTCATATACCAGAAATGTTTGAAGCTACTGACTGAATGAAAGGAGCTGGCATCTCACTCTCTTTGAATCTTCTTTATCATGCTAAGAGGAGCAGGAAAAAGCAAAAAATTTCAGAATTGCACCTTGCAATGTGGAGAAATTACTGTTTGTGCATTTACAATATTCATTGATTTTTGCCATTGAAAAACATCATGTTATTCATATACCAGAAATGTTTGAAGCTACTGACTGAATGAAAGGAGCTGGCATCTCACTCTCTTTGAATCTTCTTTATCATGCTAAGAGGAGCAGGAAAAAGCAAAAAATTTCAGAATTGCACCTTGCAATGCGGAGAAATTACTGTTTGTGCATTTACAATATTCATTGATTTTTGCCATTGAAAAACGTCCAGAAATGATTGAAGCTACTGACTGAATGAAAGGAGCTGGCATCTCACTCTCTTTGAATCTTCTTTATCATGCTAAGAGGAGCAGGAAAAAGCAAAAAATTTCAGAATTGCACCTTGCAATGCGGAGAAATTACAGTTTGTGCATTTACAATATTCATTGATTTTTGCCATTGAAAAACATCCAGAAATGATTGAAGCTACTGACTGAATGAAAGGAGCTGGCATCTCACTCTCTTTGAATCTTCTTTATCATGCTAAGAGGAGCAGGAAAAAGCAAAAAATTTCAGAATTGCACCTTGCAATGCGGAGAAATTACTGTTTGTGCATTTACAATATTCATTGATTTTTGCCATTGAAAAACATCATGTTATTCATATACCAGAAATGTTTGAAGCTACTGACTGAATGAAAGGAGCTGGCATCTCACTCTCTTTGAATCTTCTTTATCATGCTAAGAGGAGCAGGAAAAAGCAAAAAATTTCAGAATTGCACCTTGCAATGTGGAGAAATTACTGTTTGTGCATTTACAATATTCATTGATTTTTTCCATTGAAAAACGTCCAGAAATGATTGAAGCTACTGACTGAATGAAAGTAGCTGGCATCTCACTCTCTTCGAATCTTCTTTATCATGCTAAGAGGAGCAGGAAAAAGCAAAAAATTTCAGACTTGCACCTTGCAATGCGGAGAAATTACTGTTTGTGCATTTACAATATTCATTGATTTTTGCCATTGAAAAATGTCCAGAAATGATTGAAGGTACTGACTGAATGAAAGGAGCTGGCATCTCACTCTCTTTGAATCTTCTTTATCATGCTAAGAGGAGCAGGAAAAAGCAAAAAATTTCAGAATTGCACCTTGCAATGCGGAGAAATTACTGTTTGTGCATTTACAATATTCATTGATTTTTGCCACTGAAAAACGTCCAGAAATGATTGAAGCTACTGACTGAATGAAAGGAGCTGGCATCTCACTCTCTTTGAATCTTCTTTATCATGCTAAGAGGAGCAGGAAAAAGCAAAAAATTTCAGAATTGCACCTTGCAATGCGGAGAAATTACAGTTTGTGCATTTACAATATTTATTGATTTTTGCCATTGAAAAACATCCAGAAATGATTGAAGCTACTGACTGAATGAAAGGAGCTGGCATCTCACTCTCTTTGAATCTTCTTTATCATGCTAAGAGGAGCAGGAAAAAGCAAAAAATTTCAGAATTGCACCTTGCAATGCGGAGAAATTACTGTTTGTGCATTTACAATATTCATTGATTTTTGCCATTGAAAAACATCATGTTATTCATATACCAGAAATGTTTGAAGCTACTGACTGAATGAAAGGAGCTGGCATCTCACTCTCTTTGAATCTTCTTTATCATGCTAAGAGGAGCAGGAAAAAGCAAAAAATTTCAGAATTGCACCTTGCAATGTGGAGAAATTACTGTTTGTGCATTTACAATATTCATTGATTTTTACCATTGAAAAACGTCCAGAAATGATTGAAGCTACTGACTGAATGAAAGTAGCTGGCATCTCACTCTCTTTGAATCTTCTTTATCATGCTAAGAGGAGCAGGAAAAAGCAAAAAATTTCAGACTTGCACCTTGCAATGCGGAGAAATTACTGTTTGTGCATTTACAATATTCATTGATTTTTGCCATTGAAAAACATCATGTTATTCATATACCAGAAATGTTTGAAGCTACTGACTTAATGAAAGGAGCTGGCATCTCACTCTCTTTGAATCTTCTTTATCATGCTAAGAGGAGCAGGAAAAAGCAAAAAATTTCAGAATTGCACCTTGCAATGCGGAGAAATTACTGTTTGTGCATTTACAATATTCATTGATTTTTGCCATTGAAAAACATCATGTTATTCATATACCAGAAATGTTTGAAGCTACTGACTGAATGAAAGGAGCTGGCATCTCACTCTCTTTGAATCTTCTTTATCATGCTAAGAGGAGCAGGAAAAAGCAAAAAATTTCAGAATTGCACCTTGCAATGCGGAGAAATTACTGTTTGTGCATTTACAATATTCATTGATTTTTGCCATTGAAAAACGTCCAGAAATGATTGAAGCTACTGACTGAATGAAAGGAGCTGGCATCTCACTCTCTTTGAATCTTCTTTATCATGCTAAGAGGAGCAGGAAAAATCAAAAAATTTCAGAATTGCACCTTGCAATGCGGAGAAATTACTGTTTGTGCATTTACAATATTCATTGATTTTTGCCATTGAAAAACATGTTATTCATATACCAGAAATGTTTGAAGCTACTGACTGAATGAAAGGAGCTGGCACCTCACTCTCTTTGAATCTTCTTTATCATGCTAAGAGGAGCGGGAAAAAGCAAAAAATTTCAGAATTGCACCTTGCAATGCGGAGAAATTACTGTTTGTGCATTTACAATATTCATTGATTTTTGCCATTGAAAAACGTCCAGAAATGATTGAAGGTACTGACTAAATGAAAGGAGCTGGCATCTCACTCTCTTTGAATCTTCTTTATCATGCTAAGAGGAGCAGGAAAAAGCAAAAAATTTCAGAATTGCACCTTGCAATGCGGAGAAATTACTGTTTGTGCATTTACAATATTCATTGATTTTTGCCATTGAAAAACGTCCAGAAATGATTGAAGCTACTGACTGAATGAAAGGAGCTGGCATCTCACTCTCTTTGAATCTTCTTTATCATGCTAAGAGGAGCAGGAAAAAGCAAAAAATTTCAGAATTGCACTTTGCAATACGGAGAAATTACAGTTTGTGCATTTACAATATTCATTGATTTTTGCCATTGAAAAACATCCAGAAATGATTGAAGCTACTGACTGAATGAAAGGAGCTGGCATCTCACTCTCTTTGAATCTTCTTTATCATGCTAAGAGGAGCAGGAAAAAGCAAAAAATTTCAGACTTGCACCTTGCAATGCGGAGAAATTACTGTTTGTGCATTTACAATATTCATTGATTTTTGCCATTGAAAAACATCATGTTATTCATATACCAGAAATGTGTGAAGCTACTGACTGAATGAAAGGAGCTGGCATCTCACTCTCTTTGAATCTTCTTTATCATGCTAAGAGGAGCAGGAAAAAGCAAAAAATTTCAGAATTGCACTTTGCAATACGGAGAAATTACAGTTTGTGCATTTACAATATTCATTGATTTTTGCCATTGAAAAACATCCAGAAATGATTGAAGCTACTGACTGAATGAAAGGAGCTGGCATCTCACTCTCTTTGAATCTTCTTTATCATGCTAAGAGGAGCAGGAAAAAGCAAAAAATTTCAGACTTGCACCTTGCAATGCGGAGAAATTACTGTTTGTGCATTTACAATATTCATTGATTTTTGCCATTGAAAAACATCATGTTATTCATATACCAGAAATGTGTGAAGCTACTGACTGAATGAAAGGAGCTGGCATCTCACTCTCTTTGAATCTTCTTTATCATGCTAAGAGGAGCAGGAAAAAGCAAAAAATTTCAGAATTGCACCTTGCAATGCGGAGAAATTACTGTTTGTGCATTTACAATATTCATTGATTTTTGCCATTGAAAAACGTCCAGAAATGATTGAAGCTACTGACTGAATGAAAGGAGCTGGCATCTCACTCTCTTTGAATCTTCTTTATCATGCTAAGAGGAGCAGGAAAAAGCAAAAAATTTCAGAATTGCACCTTGCAATGCGGAGAAATTACTGTTTGTGCATTTACAATATTCATTGATTTTTGCCATTGAAAAACATCATGTTATTCATATACCAGAAATGATTGAAGCTACTGACTGAATGAAAGGAGCTGGCATCTCACTCTCTTTGAATCTTCTTTATCATGCTAAGAGGAGCAGGAAAAAGTAAAAAATTTCAGAATTGCACCTTGCAATGCGGAGAAATTACTGTTTGTGCATTTATAATATTCAATGATTTTTGCCATTGAAAAACGTCCAGAAATGATTGAAGCTACTGACTGAACGAAAGGAGCTGGCATCTCACTCTCTTTGAATCTTCTTTATCATGCTAAGAGGAGCAGGAAAAAGCAAAAAATTTCAGAATTGCACCTTGCAATGCGGAGAAATTACTGTTTGTGCATTTACAATATTCATTGATTTTTGCCATTGAAAAACGTCCAGAAATGATTGAAGCTACTGACTGAATGAAAGGAGCTGGCATCTCACTCTCTTTGAATCTTCTTTATCATGCTAAGAGGAGCAGGAAAAAGCAAAAAATTTCAGAATTGCACCTTGCAATGCGGAGAAATTACTGTTTGTGCATTTACAATATTCATTGATTTTTGCCATTGAAAAACATCATGTTATTCATATACCAGAAATGTTTGAAGCTACTGACTGAATGAAAGGAGCTGACATCTCACTCTCTTTGAATCTTCTTTATCATGCTAAGAGGAGCAGGAAAAAGCAAAAAATTTCAGAATTGCACCTTGCAATGCGGAGAAATTACTGTTTGTGCATTTACAATATTCATTGATTTTTGCCATTGAAAAACGTCCAGAAATGATTGAAGCTACTGACTGAATGAAAGGAGCTGGCATCTCACTCTCTTTGAATCTTCTTTATCATGCTAAGAGGAGCAGGAAAAAGCAAAAAATTTCAGAATTGCACCTTGCAATGCGGAGAAATTACTGTTTGTGCATTTACAATATTCATTGATTTTTGCCATTGAAAAACATCATGTTATTCATATACCAGAAATGTTTGAAGCTACTGACTGAATGAAAGGAGCTGGCATCTCACTCTCTTTGAATCTTCTTTATCATGCTAAGAGGAGCAGGAAAAAGCAAAAAATTTCAGAATTGCACCTTGCAATGCGGAGAAATTACTGTTTGTGCATTTACAATATTCATTGATTTTTGCCATTGAAAAACATCATGTTATTCATATACCAGAAATGATTGAAGCTACTGACTGAATGAAAGGAGCTGGCATCTCACTCTCTTTGAATCTTCTTTATCATGCTAAGAGGAGCAGGAAAAAGCAAAAAATTTCAGAATTGCACCTTGCAATGCGGAGAAATTACTGTTTGTGCATTTACAATATTCATTGATTTTTGCCACTGAAAAACGTCCAGAAATGATTGAAGCTACTGACTGAATGAAAGGAGCTGGCATCTCACTCTCTTTGAATCTTCTTTATCATGCTAAGAGGAGCAGGAAAAAGCAAAAAATTTCAGAATTGCACCTTGCAATGCGGAGAAATTACAGTTTGTGCATTTACAATATTTATTGATTTTTGCCATTGAAAAACATCCAGAAATGATTGAAGCTACTGACTGAATGAAAGGAGCTGGCATCTCACTCTCTTTGAATCTTCTTTATCATGCTAAGAGGAGCAGGAAAAAGCAAAAAATTTCAGAATTGCACCTTGCAATGCGGAGAAATTACTGTTTGTGCATTTACAATATTCATTGATTTTTGCCATTGAAAAACATCATGTTATTCATATACCAGAAATGTTTGAAGCTACTGACTGAATGAAAGGAGCTGGCATCTCACTCTCTTTGAATCTTCTTTATCATGCTAAGAGGAGCAGGAAAAAGCAAAAAATTTCAGAATTGCACCTTGCAATGTGGAGAAATTACTGTTTGTGCATTTACAATATTCATTGATTTTTACCATTGAAAAACGTCCAGAAATGATTGAAGCTACTGACTGAATGAAAGTAGCTGGCATCTCACTCTCTTTGAATCTTCTTTATCATGCTAACAGGAGCAGGAAAAAGCAAAAAATCTCAGACCTGCACCTTGCAATGCGGAGAAATTACTGTTTGTGCATTTACAATATTCATTGATTTTTGCCATTGAAAAACATCATGTTATTCATATACCAGAAATGTTTGAAGCTACTGACTGAATGAAAGGAGCTGGCATCTCACTCTCTTTGAATCTTCTTTATCATGCTAAGAGGAGCAGGAAAAAGCAAAAAATTTCAGAATTGCACCTTGCAATGCGGAGAAATTACTGTTTGTGCATTTACAATATTCATTGATTTTTGCCATTGAAAAACATCATGTTATTCATATACCAGAAATGATTGAAGCTACTGACTGAATGAAAGGAGCTGGCATCTCACTCTCTTTGAATCTTCTTTATCATGCTAAGAGGAGCAGGAAAAAGTAAAAAATTTCAGAATTGCACCTTGCAATGCGGAGAAATTACTGTTTGTGCATTTATAATATTCAATGATTTTTGCCATTGAAAAACGTCCAGAAATGATTGAAGCTACTGACTGAACGAAAGGAGCTGGCATCTCACTCTCTTTGAATCTTCTTTATCATGCTAAGAGGAGCAGGAAAAAGCAAAAAATTTCAGAATTGCACCTTGCAATGCGGAGAAATTACTGTTTGTGCATTTACAATATTCATTGATTTTTGCCATTGAAAAACATCCAGAAATGATAGAAACTACTGACTGAATGAAAGGAGCTGGCATCTCACTCTCTTTGAATCTTCTTTATCATGCTAAGAGGAGCAGGAAAAAGCAAAAAATTTCAGAATTGCACCTTGCAATGCGGAGAAATTACTGTTTGTGCATTTACAATATTCATTGATTTTTGCCATTGAAAAACATCATGTTATTCATATACCAGAAATGTTTGAAGCTACTGACTGAATGAAAGGAGCTGACATCTCACTCTCTTTGAATCTTCTTTATCATGCTAAGAGGAGCAGGAAAAAGCAAAAAATTTCAGAATTGCACCTTGCAATGCGGAGAAATTACTGTTTGTGCATTTACAATATTCATTGATTTTTGCCATTGAAAAACGTCCAGAAATGATTGAAGCTACTGACTGAATGAAAGGAGCTGGCATCTCACTCTCTTTGAATCTTCTTTATCATGCTAAGAGGAGCAGGAAAAAGCAAAAAATTTCAGAATTGCACCTTGCAATGCGGAGAAATTACTGTTTGTGCATTTACAATATTCATTGATTTTTGCCATTGAAAAACATCCAGAAATGATTGAAGCTACTGACTGAATGAAAGGAGCTGGCATCTCACTCTCTTTGAATCTTCTTTATCATGCTAAGAGGAGCAGGAAAAAGCAAAAAATTTCAGAATTGCACCTTGCAATGCGGAGAAATTACTGTTTGTGCATTTACAATATTCATTGATTTTTGCCATTGAAAAACATCATGTTATTCATATACCAGAAATGTTTGAAGCTACTGACTGAATGAAAGGAGCTGACATCTCACTCTCTTTGAATCTTCTTTATCATGCTAAGAGGAGCAGGAAAAAGCAAAAAATTTCAGAATTGCACCTTGCAATGCGGAGAAATTACTGTTTGTGCATTTACAATATTCATTGATTTTTGCCATTGAAAAACGTCCAGAAATGATTGAAGCTACTGACTGAATGAAAGGAGCTGGCATCTCACTCTCTTTGAATCTTCTTTATCATGCTAAGAGGAGCAGGAAAAAGCAAAAAATTTCAGAATTGCACCTTGCAATGCGGAGAAATTACTGTTTGTGCATTTACAATATTCATTGATTTTTGCCATTGAAAAACATGTTATTCATATACCAGAAATGTTTGAAGCTACTGACTGAATGAAAGGAGCTGGCACCTCACTCTCTTTGAATCTTCTTTATCATGCTAAGAGGAGCGGGAAAAAGCAAAAAATTTCAGAATTGCACCTTGCAATGCGGAGAAATTAGTTTGTGCATTTACAATATTCATTGATTTTTGCCATTGAAAAACGTCCAGAAATGATTGAAGGTACTGACTGAATGAAAGGAGCTGGCATCTCACTCTCTTTGAATCTTCTTTATCATGCTAAGAGGAGCAGGAAAAAGCAAAAAATTTCAGAATTGCACCTTGCAATGCGGAGAAATTACTGTTTGTGCATTTACAATATTCATTGGTTTTTGCCATTGAAAAACGTCCAGAAATGATTGAAGCTACTGACTGAACGAAAGGAGCTGGCATCTCACTCTCTTTGAATCTTCTTTATCATGCTAAGAGGAGCAGGAAAAAGCAAAAAATTTCAGAATTGCACCTTGCAATGCGGAGAAATTACTGTTTGTGCATTTACAATATTCATTGATTTTTGCCATTGAAAAACATCATGTTATTCATATACCAGAAATGTTTGAAGCTACTGACTGAATGAAAGGAGCTGACATCTCACTCTCTTTGAATCTTCTTTATCATGCTAAGAGGAGCAGGAAAAAGCAAAAAATTTCAGAATTGCACCTTGCAATGCGGAGAAATTACTGTTTGTGCATTTACAATATTCATTGATTTTTGCCATTGAAAAACGTCCAGAAATGATTGAAGCTACTGACTGAATGAAAGGAGCTGGCATCTCACTCTCTTTGAATCTTCTTTATCATGCTAAGAGGAGCAGGAAAAAGCAAACAATTTCAGAATTGCACCTTGCAATGCGGAGAAATTACTGTTTGTGCATTTACAATATTCATTGATTTTTGCCATTGAAAAACATGTTATTCATATACCAGAAATGTTTGAAGCTACTGACTGAATGAAAGGAGCTGGCACCTCACTCTCTTTGAATCTTCTTTATCATGCTAAGAGGAGCGGGAAAAAGCAAAAAATTTCAGAATTGCACCTTGCAATGCGGAGAAATTACTGTTTGTGCATTTACAATATTCATTGATTTTTGCCATTGAAAAACGTCCAGAAATGATTGAAGGTACTGACTGAATGAAAGGAGCTGGCATCTCACTCTCTTTGAATCTTCTTTATCATGCTAAGAGGAGCAGGAGAAAGCAAAAAATTTCAGAATTGCACCTTGCAATGCGGAGAAATTACTGTTTGTGCATTTACAATATTCATTGGTTTTTGCCATTGAAAAACGTCCAGAAATGATTGAAGCTACTGACTGAATGAAAGGAGCTGGCATCTCACTCTCTTTGAATCTTCTTTATCATGCTAAGAGGAGCAGGAAAAAGCAAAAAATTTCAGAATTGCACCTTGCAATGCGGAGAAATTACAGTTTGTGCATTTACAATATTCATTGATTTTTGCCATTGAAAAACATCCAGAAATGATTGAAGCTACTGACTGAATGAAAGGAGATGGCATCTCACTCTCTTTGAATCTTCTTTATCATGCTAAGAGGAGCAGGAAAAAGCAAAAAATTTCAGAATTGCACCTTGCAATGCGGAGAAATTACTGTTTGTGCATTTACAATATTCATTGATTTTTGCCATTGAAAAACATCATGTTATTCATATACCAGAAATGTTTGAAGCTACTGACTGAATGAAAGGAGCTGGCATCTCACTCTCTTTGAATCTTCTTTATCATGCTAAGAGGAGCAGGAAAAAGCAAAAAATTTCAGAATTGCACCTTGCAATGTGGAGAAATTACTGTTTGTGCATTTACAATATTCATTGATTTTTACCATTGAAAAACGTCCAGAAATGATTGAAGCTACTGACTGAATGAAAGTAGCTGGCATCTCACTCTCTTTGAATCTTCTTTATCATGCTAAGAGGAGCAGGAAAAAGCAAAAAATTTCAGACTTGCACCTTGCAATGCGGAGAAATTACTGTTTGTGCATTTACAATATTCATTGATTTTTGCCATTGAAAAACATCATGTTATTCATATACCAGAAATGTTTGAAGCTACTGACTGAATGAAAGGAGCTGGCATCTCACTCTCTTTGAATCTTCTTTATCATGCTAAGAGGAGCAGGAAAAAGCAAAAAATTTCAGAATTGCACCTTGCAATGCGGAGAAATTACTGTTTGTGCATTTACAATATTCATTGATTTTTGCCATTGAAAAACATCATGTTATTCATATACCAGAAATGTTTGAAGCTACTGACTGAATGAAAGGAGCTGGCATCTCACTCTCTTTGAATCTTCTTTATCATGCTAAGAGGAGCAGGAAAAAGCAAAAAATTTTAGAATTGCACCTTGCAATGTGGAGAAATTACTGTTTGTGCATTTACAATATTCATTGATTTTTACCATTGAAAAACGTCCAGAAATGATTGAAGCTACTGACTGAATGAAAGTAGCTGGCATCTCACTCTCTTTGAATCTTCTTTATCATGCTAAGAGGAGCAGGAAAAAGCAAAAAAATTTCAGACTTTCACCTTGCAATGCGGAGAAATTACTGTTTGTGCATTTACAATATTCATTGATTTTTGCCATTGAAAAACATCATGTTATTCATATACCAGAAATGTTTGAAGCTACTGACTGAATGAAAGGAGCTGGCATCTCACTCTCTTTGAATCTTCTTTATCATGCTAAGAGGAGCAGGAAAAAGCAAAAAATTTCAGAATTGCACCTTGCAATGCGGAGAAATTACTGTTTGTGCATTTACAATATTCATTGATTTTTGCCATTGAAAAACATCATGTTATTCATATACCAGAAATGTTTGAAGCTACTGACTGAATGAAAGGAGCTGACATCTCACTCTCTTTGAATCTTCTTTATCATGCTAAGAGGAGCAGGAAAAAGCAAAAAATTTCAGAATTGCACCTTGCAATGCGGAGAAATTACTGTTTGTGCATTTACAATATTCATTGATTTTTGCCATTGAAAAACATCCAGAAATGATTGAAGCTACTGACTGAATGAAAGGAGCTGGCATCTCACTCTCTTTGAATCTTCTTTATCATGCTAAGAGGAGCAGGAAAAAGCAAAAAATTTCAGACTTGCACCTTGCAATGCGGAGAAATTACTGTTTGTGCATTTACAATATTCATTGATTTTTGCCATTGAAAAACATCATGTTATTCATATACCAGAAATGTTTGAAGCTACTGACTGAATGAAAGGAGCTGGCATCTCACTCTCTTTGAATCTTCTTTATCATGCTAAGAGGAGCAGGAAAAAGCAAAAAATTTCAGAATTGCACCTTGCAATGCGGAGAAATTACTGTTTGTGCATTTACAATATTCATTGATTTTTGCCATTGAAAAACGTCCAGAAATGATTGAAGCTACTGACTGAATGAAAGGAGCTGGCATCTCACTCTCTTGGAATCTTCTTTATCATGCTAAGAGGAGCAGGAAAAAGCAAAAAATTTCAGAATTGCACCTTGCAATGCGGAGAAATTACTGTTTGTGCATTTACAATATTCATTGATTTTTGCCATTGAAAAACGTCCAGAAATGATTGAAGCTACTGACTGAATGAAAGGAGCTGGCATCTCACTCTCTTTGAATCTTCTTTATCATGCTAAGAGGAGCAGGAAAAATCAAAAAATTTCAGAATTGCACATTGCAATGCGGAGAAATTACTGTTTGTGCATTTACAATATTCATTGATTTTTGCCATTGAAAAACATGTTATTCATATACCAGAAATGTTTGAAGCTACTGACTGAATGAAAGGAGCTGGCACCTCACTCTCTTTGAATCTTCTTTATCATGCTAAGAGGAGCGGGAAAAAGCAAAAAATTTCAGAATTGCACCTTGCAATGCGGAGAAATTACTGTTTGTGCATTTACAATATTCATTGATTTTTGCCATTGAAAAACGTCCAGAAATGATTGAAGGTACTGACTGAATGAAAGGAGCTGGCATCTCACTCTCTTTGAATCTTCTTTATCATGCTAAGAGGAGCAGGAAAAAGCAAAAAATTTCAGAATTGCACCTTGCAATGCAGAGAAATTACTGTTTGTGCATTTACAATATTCATTGATTTTTGCCACTGAAAAACGTCCAGAAATGATTGAAGCTACTGACTGAATGAAAGGAGCTGGCATCTCACTCTCTTTGAATCTTCTTTATCATGCTAATAGGAGCAGGAAAAAGCAAAAAATTTCAGAATTGCACCTTGCAATGTGGAGAAATTACTGTTTGTGCATTTACAATATTCATTGATTTTTACCATTGAAAAACGTCCAGAAATGATTGAAGCTACTGACTGAATGAAAGTAGCTGGCATCTCACTCTCTTTGAATCTTCTTTATCATGCTAAGAGGAGCAGGAAAAAGCAAAAAATTTCAGACTTGCACCTTGCAATGCGGAGAAATTACTGTTTGTGCATTTACAATATTCATTGATTTTTGCCATTGAAAAACATCGTTATTCATATACCAGAAATGTTTGAAGCTACTGACTGAATGAAAGGAGCTGGCATCTCACTCTCTTTGAATCTTCTTTATCATGCTAAGAGGAGCAGGAAAAAGCAAAAAATTTCAGAATTGCACCTTGCAATGCGGAGAAATTACTGTTTGTGCATTTACAATATTCATTGATTTTTGCCATTGAAAAACATCATGTTATTCATATACCAGAAATGTTTGAAGCTACTGACTGAATGAAAGGAGCTGGCATCTCACTCTCTTTGAATCTTCTTTATCATGCTAAGAGGAGCAGGAAAAAGCAAAAAATTTCAGAATTGCACCTTGCAATGCGGAGAAATTACTCTTTGTGCTTTTACAATATTCATTGATTTTTGCCATTGAAAAACGTCCAGAAATGATTGAAGCTACTGACTGAATGAAAGGAGCTGGCATCTCACTCTCTTTGAATCTTCTTTATCATGCTAAGAGGAGCAGGAAAAATCAAAAAATTTCAGAATTGCACCTTGCAATGCGGAGAAATTACTGTTTGTGCATTTACAATATTCATTGATTTTTGCCATTGAAAAACATGTTATTCATATACCAGAAATGTTTGAAGCTACTGACTGAATGAAAGGAGCTGGCACCTCACTCTCTTTGAATCTTCTTTATCATGCTAAGAGGAGCGGGAAAAAGCAAAAAATTTCAGAATTGCACCTTGCAATGCGGAGAAATTACTGTTTGTGCATTTACAATATTCATTGATTTTTGCCATTGAAAAACGTCCAGAAATGATTGAAGCTACTGACTGAATGAAAGGAGCTGGCATCTCACTCTCTTTGAATCTTCTTTATCATGCTAAGAGGAGCAGGAAAAAGCAAAAAATTTCAGAATTGCACCTTGCAATGCGGAGAAATTACTGTTTGTGCATTTACAATATTCATTGATTTTTGCCATTGAAAAACGTCCAGAAATGATTGAAGCTACTGACTGAATGAAAGGAGCTGGCATCTCACTCTCTTTGATTCTTCTTTATCATGCTAAGAGGAGCAGGAAAAAGCAAAAAATTTCAGAATTGCACCTTGCAATGCGGAGAAATTACAATTTGTGCATTTACAATATTCATTGATTTTTGCCATTGAAAAACATCCAGAAATGATTGAAGCTACTGACTGAATGAAAGGAGCTGGCATCTCACTCTCTTTGAATCTTCTTTATCATGCTAAGAGGAGCAGGAAAAAGCAAAAAATTTCAGAATTGCACCTTGCAATGCGGAGAAATTACTGTTTGTGCATTTACAATATTCATTGATTTTTGCCATTGAAAAACATCATGTTATTCATATACCAGAAATGTTTGAAGCTACTGACTGAATGAAAGGAGCTGGCATCTCACTCTCTTTGAATCTTCTTTATCATGCTAAGAGGAGCAGGAAAAAGCAAAAAATTTCAGAATTGCACCTTGCAATGTGGAGAAATTACTGTTTGTGCATTTACAATATTCATTGATTTTTACCATTGAAAAACGTCCAGAAATGATTGAAGCTACTGACTGAATGAAAGTAGCTGGCATCTCACTCTCTTCGAATCTTCTTTATCATGCTAAGAGGAGCAGGAAAAAGCAAAAAATTTCAGACTTGCACCTTGCAATGCGGAGAAATTACTGTTTGTGCATTTACAATATTCATTGATTTTTGCCATTGAAAAACGTCCAGAAATGATTGAAGGTACTGACTGAATGAAAGGAGCTGGCATCTCACTCTCTTTGAATCTTCTTTATCATGCTAAGAGGAGCAGGAAAAAGCAAAAAATTTCAGAATTGCACCTTGCAATGCGGAGAAATTACTGTTTGTGCATTTACAATATTCATTGATTTTTGCCACTGAAAAACGTCCAGAAATGATTGAAGCTACTGACTGAATGAAAGGAGCTGGCATCTCACTCTCTTTGAATCTTCTTTATCATGCTAAGAGGAGCAGGAAAAAGCAAAAAATTTCAGAATTGCACCTTGCAATGCGGAGAAATTACAGTTTGTGCATTTACAATATTTATTGATTTTTGCCATTGAAAAACATCCAGAAATGATTGAAGCTACTGACTGAATGAAAGGAGCTGGCATCTCACTCTCTTTGAATCTTCTTTATCATGCTAAGAGGAGCAGGAAAAAGCAAAAAATTTCAGAATTGCACCTTGCAATGCGGAGAAATTACTGTTTGTGCATTTACAATATTCATTGATTTTTGCCATTGAAAAACATCATGTTATTCATATACCAGAAATGTTTGAAGCTACTGACTGAATGAAAGGAGCTGGCATCTCACTCTCTTTGAATCTTCTTTATCATGCTAAGAGGAGCAGGAAAAAGCAAAAAATTTCAGAATTGCACCTTGCAATGTGGAGAAATTACTGTTTGTGCATTTACAATATTCATTGATTTTTACCATTGAAAAACGTCCAGAAATGATTGAAGCTACTGACTGAATGAAAGTAGCTGGCATCTCACTCTCTTTGAATCTTCTTTATCATGCTAAGAGGAGCAGGAAAAAGCAAAAAATCTCAGACTTGCACCTTGCAATGCGGAGAAATTACTGTTTGTGCATTTACAATATTCATTGATTTTTGCCATTGAAAAACATCATGTTATTCATATACCAGAAATGTTTGAAGCTACTGACTGAATGAAAGGAGCTGGCATCTCACTCTCTTTGAATCTTCTTTATCATGCTAAGAGGAGCAGGAAAAAGCAAAAAATTTCAGAATTGCACCTTGCAATGCGGAGAAATTACTGTTTGTGCATTTACAATATTCATTGATTTTTGCCATTGAAAAACATCATGTTATTCATATACCAGAAATGTTTGAAGCTACTGACTGAATGAAAGGAGCTGGCATCTCACTCTCTTTGAATCTTCTTTATCATGCTAAGAGGAGCAGGAAAAAGCAAAAAATTTCAGAATTGCACCTTGCAATGCGGAGAAATTACTGTTTGTGCATTTACAATATTCATTGATTTTTGCCATTGAAAAACATCCAGAAATGATTGAAGCTACTGACTGAATGAAAGGAGCTGGCATCTCACTCTCTTTGAATCTTCTTTATCATGCTAAGAGGAGCAGGAAAAATCAAAAAATTTCAGAATTGCACCTTGCAATGCGGAGAAATTACTGTTTGTGCATTTACAATATTCATTGATTTTTGCCATTGAAAAACATGTTATTCATATACCAGAAATGTTTGAAGCTACTGACTGAATGAAAGGAGCTGGCACCTCACTCTCTTTGAATCTTCTTTATCATGCTAAGAGGAGCGGGAAAAAGCAAAAAATTTCAGAATTGCACCTTGCAATGCGGAGAAATTACTGTTTGTGCATTTACAATATTCATTGATTTTTGCCATTGAAAAACGTCCAGAAATGATTGAAGGTACTGACTAAATGAAAGGAGCTGGCATCTCACTCTCTTTGAATCTTCTTTATCATGCTAAGAGGAGCAGGAAAAAGCAAAAAATTTCAGAATTGCACCTTGCAATGCGGAGAAATTACTGTTTGTGCATTTACAATATTCATTGATTTTTGCCATTAAAAAACGTCCAGAAATGATTGAAGCTACTGACTGAATGAAAGGAGCTGGCATCTCACTCTCTTTGAATCTTCTTTATCATGCTAAGAGGAGCAGGAAAAAGCAAAAAATTTCAGAATTGCACTTTGCAATACGGAGAAATTACAGTTTGTGCATTTACAATATTCATTGATTTTTGCCATTGAAAAACATCCAGAAATGATTGAAGCTACTGACTGAATGAAAGGAGCTGGCATCTCACTCTCTTTGAATCTTCTTTATCATACTAAGAGGAGCAGGAAAAAGCAAAAAATTTCAGACTTGCACCTTGCAATGCGGAGAAATTACTGTTTGTGCATTTACAATATTCATTGATTTTTGCCATTGAAAAACATGTTATTCATATACCAGAAATGTTTGAAGCTACTGACTGAATGAAAGGAGCTGGCACCTCACTCTCTTTGAATCTTCTTTATCATGCTAAGAGGAGCGGGAAAAAGCAAAAAATTTCAGAATTGCACCTTGCAATGCGGAGAAATTACTGTTTGTGCATTTACAATATTCATTGATTTTTGCCATTGAAAAACGTCCAGAAATGATTGAAGCTACTGACTGAATGAAAGGAGCTGGCATCTCACTCTCTTTGAATCTTCTTTATCATGCTAAGAGGAGCAGGAAAAAGCAAAAAATTTCAGAATTGCACCTTGCAATGCGGAGAAATTACTGTTTGTGCATTTACAATATTCATTGATTTTTGCCATTGAAAAACGTCCAGAAATGATTGAAGCTACTGACTGAATGAAAGGAGCTGGCATCTCACTCTCTTTGAATCTTCTTTATCATGCTAAGAGGAGCAGGAAAAAGCAAAAAATTTCAGAATTGCACCTTGCAATGCGGAGAAATTACAGTTTGTGCATTTACAATATTCATTGATTTTTGCCATTGAAAAACATCCAGAAATGATTGAAGCTACTGACTGAATGAAAGGAGCTGGCATCTCACTCTCTTTGAATCTTCTTTATCATGCTAAGAGGAGCAGGAAAAAGCAAAAAATTTCAGAATTGCACCTTGCAATGCGGAGAAATTACTGTTTGTGCATTTACAATATTCATTGATTTTTGCCATTGAAAAACATCATGTTATTCATATACCAGAAATGTTTGAAGCTACTGACTGAATGAAAGGAGCTGGCATCTCACTCTCTTTGAATCTTCTTTATCATGCTAAGAGGAGCAGGAAAAAGCAAAAAATTTCAGAATTGCACCTTGCAATGTGGAGAAATTACTGTTTGTGCATTTACAATATTCATTGATTTTTACCATTGAAAAACGTCCAGAAATGATTGAAGCTACTGACTGAATGAAAGTAGCTGGCATCTCACTCTCTTCGAATCTTCTTTATCATGCTAAGAGGAGCAGGAAAAAGCAAAAAATTTCAGACTTGCACCTTGCAATGCGGAGAAATTACTGTTTGTGCATTTACAATATTCATTGATTTTTGCCATTGAAAAACGTCCAGAAATGATTGAAGGTACTGACTGAATGAAAGGAGCTGGCATCTCACTCTCTTTGAATCTTCTTTATCATGCTAAGAGGAGCAGGAAAAAGCAAAAAATTTCAGAATTGCACCTTGCAATGCGGAGAAATTACTGTTTGTGCATTTACAATATTCATTGATTTTTGCCACTGAAAAACGTCCAGAAATGATTGAAGCTACTGACTGAATGAAAGGAGCTGGCATCTCACTCTCTTTGAATCTTCTTTATCATGCTAAGAGGAGCAGGAAAAAGCAAAAAATTTCAGAATTGCACCTTGCAATGCGGAGAAATTACAGTTTGTGCATTTACAATATTTATTGATTTTTGCCATTGAAAAACATCCAGAAATGATTGAAGCTACTGACTGAATGAAAGGAGCTGGCATCTCACTCTCTTTGAATCTTCTTTATCATGCTAAGAGGAGCAGGAAAAAGCAAAAAATTTCAGAATTGCACCTTGCAATGCGGAGAAATTACTGTTTGTGCATTTACATTATTCATTGATTTTTGCCATTGAAAAACATCATGTTATTCATATACCAGAAATGATTGAAGCTACTGACTGAACGAAAGGAGCTGGCATCTCACTCTCTTTGAATCTTCTTTATCATGCTAAGAGGAGCAGGAAAAAGCAAAAAATTTCAGAATTGCACCTTGCAATGCGGAGAAATTACTGTTTGTGCATTTACAATATTCATTGATTTTTGCCATTGAAAAACGTCCAGAAATGATTGAAGCTACTGACTGAATGAAAGGAGCTGGCATCTCACTCTCTTTGAATCTTCTTTATCATGCTAAGAGGAGCAGGAAAAAGCAAAAAATTTCAGAATTGCACCTTGCAATGCGGAGAAATTACTGTTTGTGCATTTACAATATTCATTGATTTTTGCCATTGAAAAACATCATGTTATTCATATACCAGAAATGTTTGAAGCTACTGACTTAATGAAAGGAGCTGGCATCTCACTCTCTTTGAATCTTCTTTATCATGCTAAGAGGAGCAGGAAAAAGCAAAAAATTTCAGAATTGCACCTTGCAATGCGGAGAAATTACTGTTTGTGCATTTACAATATTCATTGATTTTTGCCATTGAAAAACATCCAGAAATGATTGAAGCTACTGACTGAATGAAAGGAGCTGGCATCTCACTCTCTTTGAATCTTCTTTATCATGCTAAGAGGAGCAGGAAAAATCAAAAAATTTCAGAATTGCACCTTGCAATGCGGAGAAATTACTGTTTGTGCATTTACAATATTCATTGATTTTTGCCATTGAAAAACATGTTATTCATATACCAGAAATGTTTGAAGCTACTGACTGAATGAAAGGAGCTGGCACCTCACTCTCTTTGAATCTTCTTTATCATGCTAAGAGGAGCGGGAAAAAGCAAAAAATTTCAGAATTGCACCTTGCAATGCGGAGAAATTACTGTTTGTGCATTTACAATATTCATTGATTTTTGCCATTGAAAAACGTCCAGAAATGATTGAAGGTACTGACTAAATGAAAGGAGCTGGCATCTCACTCTCTTTGAATCTTCTTTATCATGCTAAGAGGAGCAGGAAAAAGCAAAAAATTTCAGAATTGCACTTTGCAATACGGAGAAATTACAGTTTGTGCATTTACAATATTCATTGATTTTTGCCATTGAAAAACATCCAGAAATGATTGAAGCTACTGACTGAATGAAAGGAGCTGGCATCTCACTCTCTTTGAATCTTCTTTATCATACTAAGAGGAGCAGGAAAAAGCAAAAAATTTCAGACTTGCACCTTGCAATGCGGAGAAATTACTGTTTGTGCATTTACAATATTCATTGATTTTTGCCATTGAAAAACATCATGTTATTCATATACCAGAAATGTGTGAAGCTACTGACTGAATGAAAGGAGCTGGTATCTCACTCTCTTTGAATCTTCTTTATCATGCTAAGAGGAGCAGGAAAAAGCAAAAAATTTCAGAATTGCACCTTGCAATGCGGAGAAATTACTGTTTGTGCATTTACAATATTCATTGATTTTTGCCATTGAAAAACGTCCAGAAATGATTGAAGCTACTGACTGAATGAAAGGAGCTGGCATCTCACTCTCTTTGAATCTTGTTTATCATGCTAAGAGGAGCAGGAAAAAGCAAAAAATTTCAGAATTGCACCTTGCAATGCGGAGAAATTACTGTTTGTGCATTTACAATATTCATTGATTTTTGCCATTGAAAAACGTCCAGAAATGATTGAAGCTACTGACTGAATGAAAGGAGCTGGCATCTCACTCTCTTTGAATCTTCTTTATCATGCTAAGAGGAGCAGGAAAAAGCAAAAAATTTCAGAATTGCACCTTGCAATGCGGAGAAATTACTGTTTGTGCATTTACAATATTCATTGATTTTTGCCATTGAAAAACATCATGTTATTCATATACCAGAAATGATTGAAGCTACTGACTGAATGAAAGGAGCTGGCATCTCACTCTCTTTGAATCTTCTTTATCATGCTAAGAGGAGCAGGAAAAAGTAAAAAATTTCAGAATTGCACCTTGCAATGCGGAGAAATTACTGTTTGTGCATTTATAATATTCAATGATTTTTGCCATTGAAAAACGTCCAGAAATGATTGAAGCTACTGACTGAACGAAAGGAGCTGGCATCTCACTCTCTTTGAATCTTCTTTATCATGCTAAGAGGAGCAGGAAAAAGCAAAAAATTTCAGAATTGCACCTTGCAATGCGGAGAAATTACTGTTTGTGCATTTACAATATTCATTGATTTTTGCCATTGAAAAACGTCCAGAAATGATTGAAGCTACTGACTGAATGAAAGGAGCTGGCATCTCACTCTCTTTGAATCTTCTTTATCATGCTAAGAGGAGCAGGAAAAAGCAAAAAATTTCAGAATTGCACCTTGCAATGCGGAGAAATTACTGTTTGTGCATTTACAATATTCATTGATTTTTGCCATTGAAAAACATCATGTTATTCATATACCAGAAATGTTTGAAGCTACTGACTGAATGAAAGGAGCTGACATCTCACTCTCTTTGAATCTTCTTTATCATGCTAAGAGGAGCAGGAAAAAGCAAAAAATTTCAGAATTGCACCTTGCAATGCGGAGAAATTACTGTTTGTGCATTTACAATATTCATTGATTTTTGCCATTGAAAAACGTCCAGAAATGATTGAAGCTACTGACTGAATGAAAGGAGCTGGCATCTCACTCTCTTTGAATCTTCTTTATCATGCTAAGAGGAGCAGGAAAAAGCAAAAAATTTCAGAATTGCACCTTGCAATGCGGAGAAATTACTGTTTGTGCATTTACAATATTCATTGATTTTTGCCATTGAAAAACATCATGTTATTCATATACCAGAAATGTTTGAAGCTACTGACTGAATGAAAGGAGCTGGCATCTCACTCTCTTTGAATCTTCTTTATCATGCTAAGAGGAGCAGGAAAAAGCAAAAAATTTCAGAATTGCACCTTGCAATGTGGAGAAATTACTGTTTGTGCATTTACAATATTCATTGATTTTTGCCATTGAAAAACATCATGTTATTCATATACCAGAAATGTTTGAAGCTACTGACTGAATGAAAGGAGCTGGCATCTCACTCTCTTTGAATCTTCTTTATCATGCTAAGAGGAGCAGGAAAAAGCAAAAAATTTCAGAATTGCACCTTGCAATGCGGAGAAATTACTGTTTGTGCATTTACAATATTCATTGATTTTTGCCATTGAAAAACGTCCAGAAATGATTGAAGCTACTGACTGAATGAAAGGAGCTGGCATCTCACTCTCTTTGAATCTTCTTTATCATGCTAAGAGGAGCAGGAAAAAGCAAAAAATTTCAGAATTGCACCTTGCAATGCGGAGAAATTACAGTTTGTGCATTTACAATATTCATTGATTTTTGCCATTGAAAAACATCCAGAAATGATTGAAGCTACTGACTGAATGAAAGGAGCTGGCATCTCACTCTCTTTGAATCTTCTTTATCATGCTAAGAGGAGCAGGAAAAAGCAAAAAATTTCAGAATTGCACCTTGCAATGCGGAGAAATTACTGTTTGTGCATTTACAATATTCATTGATTTTTGCCATTGAAAAACATCATGTTATTCATATACCAGAAATGTTTGAAGCTACTGACTGAATGAAAGGAGCTGGCATCTCACTCTCTTTGAATCTTCTTTATCATGCTAAGAGGAGCAGGAAAAAGCAAAAAATTTCAGAATTGCACCTTGCAATGTGGAGAAATTACTGTTTGTGCATTTACAATATTCATTGATTTTTACCATTGAAAAACGTCCAGAAATGATTGAAGCTACTGACTGAATGAAAGTAGCTGGCATCTCACTCTCTTCGAATCTTCTTTATCATGCTAAGAGGAGCAGGAAAAAGCAAAAAATTTCAGACTTGCACCTTGCAATGCGGAGAAATTACTGTTTGTGCATTTACAATATTCATTGATTTTTGCCATTGAAAAATGTCCAGAAATGATTGAAGGTACTGACTGAATGAAAGGAGCTGGCATCTCACTCTCTTTGAATCTTCTTTATCATGCTAAGAGGAGCAGGAAAAAGCAAAAAATTTCAGAATTGCACCTTGCAATGCGGAGAAATTACTGTTTGTGCATTTACAATATTCATTGATTTTTGCCACTGAAAAACGTCCAGAAATGATTGAAGCTACTGACTGAATGAAAGGAGCTGGCATCTCACTCTCTTTGAATCTTCTTTATCATGCTAAGAGGAGCAGGAAAAAGCAAAAAATTTCAGAATTGCACCTTGCAATGCGGAGAAATTACAGTTTGTGCATTTACAATATTTATTGATTTTTGCCATTGAAAAACATCCAGAAATGATTGAAGCTACTGACTGAATGAAAGGAGCTGGCATCTCACTCTCTTTGAATCTTCTTTATCATGCTAAGAGGAGCAGGAAAAAGCAAAAAATTTCAGAATTGCACCTTGCAATGCGGAGAAATTACTGTTTGTGCATTTACAATATTCATTGATTTTTGCCATTGAAAAACATCATGTTATTCATATACCAGAAATGTTTGAAGCTACTGACTGAATGAAAGGAGCTGGCATCTCACTCTCTTTGAATCTTCTTTATCATGCTAAGAGGAGCAGGAAAAAGCAAAAAATTTCAGAATTGCACCTTGCAATGTGGAGAAATTACTGTTTGTGCATTTACAATATTCATTGATTTTTACCATTGAAAAACGTCCAGAAATGATTGAAGCTACTGACTGAATGAAAGTAGCTGGCATCTCACTCTCTTTGAATCTTCTTTATCATGCTAAGAGGAGCAGGAAAAAGCAAAAAATTTCAGACTTGCACCTTGCAATGCGGAGAAATTACTGTTTGTGCATTTACAATATTCATTGATTTTTGCCATTGAAAAACATCATGTTATTCATATACCAGAAATGTTTGAAGCTACTGACTTAATGAAAGGAGCTGGCATCTCACTCTCTTTGAATCTTCTTTATCATGCTAAGAGGAGCAGGAAAAAGCAAAAAATTTCAGAATTGCACCTTGCAATGCGGAGAAATTACTGTTTGTGCATTTACAATATTCATTGATTTTTGCCATTGAAAAACATCATGTTATTCATATACCAGAAATGTTTGAAGCTACTGACTGAATGAAAGGAGCTGGCATCTCACTCTCTTTGAATCTTCTTTATCATGCTAAGAGGAGCAGGAAAAAGCAAAAAATTTCAGAATTGCACCTTGCAATGCGGAGAAATTACTGTTTGTGCATTTACAATATTCATTGATTTTTGCCATTGAAAAACGTCCAGAAATGATTGAAGCTACTGACTGAATGAAAGGAGCTGGCATCTCACTCTCTTTGAATCTTCTTTATCATGCTAAGAGGAGCAGGAAAAATCAAAAAATTTCAGAATTGCACCTTGCAATGCGGAGAAATTACTGTTTGTGCATTTACAATATTCATTGATTTTTGCCATTGAAAAACATGTTATTCATATACCAGAAATGTTTGAAGCTACTGACTGAATGAAAGGAGCTGGCACCTCACTCTCTTTGAATCTTCTTTATCATGCTAAGAGGAGCGGGAAAAAGCAAAAAATTTCAGAATTGCACCTTGCAATGCGGAGAAATTACTGTTTGTGCATTTACAATATTCATTGATTTTTGCCATTGAAAAACGTCCAGAAATGATTGAAGGTACTGACTAAATGAAAGGAGCTGGCATCTCACTCTCTTTGAATCTTCTTTATCATGCTAAGAGGAGCAGGAAAAAGCAAAAAATTTCAGAATTGCACCTTGCAATGCGGAGAAATTACTGTTTGTGCATTTACAATATTCATTGATTTTTGCCATTGAAAAACGTCCAGAAATGATTGAAGCTACTGACTGAATGAAAGGAGCTGGCATCTCACTCTCTTTGAATCTTCTTTATCATGCTAAGAGGAGCAGGAAAAAGCAAAAAATTTCAGAATTGCACTTTGCAATACGGAGAAATTACAGTTTGTGCATTTACAATATTCATTGATTTTTGCCATTGAAAAACATCCAGAAATGATTGAAGCTACTGACTGAATGAAAGGAGCTGGCATCTCACTCTCTTTGAATCTTCTTTATCATGCTAAGAGGAGCAGGAAAAAGCAAAAAATTTCAGACTTGCACCTTGCAATGCGGAGAAATTACTGTTTGTGCATTTACAATATTCATTGATTTTTGCCATTGAAAAACATCATGTTATTCATATACCAGAAATGTGTGAAGCTACTGACTGAATGAAAGGAGCTGGCATCTCACTCTCTTTGAATCTTCTTTATCATGCTAAGAGGAGCAGGAAAAAGCAAAAAATTTCAGAATTGCACCTTGCAATGCGGAGAAATTACTGTTTGTGCATTTACAATATTCATTGATTTTTGCCATTGAAAAACGTCCAGAAATGATTGAAGCTACTGACTGAATGAAAGGAGCTGGCATCTCACTCTCTTTGAATCTTGTTTATCATGCTAAGAGGAGCAGGAAAAAGCAAAAAATTTCAGAATTGCACCTTGCAATGCGGAGAAATTACTGTTTGTGCATTTACAATATTCATTGATTTTTGCCATTGAAAAACGTCCAGAAATGATTGAAGCTACTGACTGAATGAAAGGAGCTGGCATCTCACTCTCTTTGAATCTTCTTTATCATGCTAAGAGGAGCAGGAAAAAGCAAAAAATTTCAGAATTGCACCTTGCAATGCGGAGAAATTACTGTTTGTGCATTTACAATATTCATTGATTTTTGCCATTGAAAAACATCATGTTATTCATATACCAGAAATGATTGAAGCTACTGACTGAATGAAAGGAGCTGGCATCTCACTCTCTTTGAATCTTCTTTATCATGCTAAGAGGAGCAGGAAAAAGTAAAAAATTTCAGAATTGCACCTTGCAATGCGGAGAAATTACTGTTTGTGCATTTATAATATTCAATGATTTTTGCCATTGAAAAACGTCCAGAAATGATTGAAGCTACTGACTGAACGAAAGGAGCTGGCATCTCACTCTCTTTGAATCTTCTTTATCATGCTAAGAGGAGCAGGAAAAAGCAAAAAATTTCAGAATTGCACCTTGCAATGCGGAGAAATTACTGTTTGTGCATTTACAATATTCATTGATTTTTGCCATTGAAAAACGTCCAGAAATGATTGAAGCTACTGACTGAATGAAAGGAGCTGGCATCTCACTCTCTTTGAATCTTCTTTATCATGCTAAGAGGAGCAGGAAAAAGCAAAAAATTTCAGAATTGCACCTTGCAATGCGGAGAAATTACTGTTTGTGCATTTACAATATTCATTGATTTTTGCCATTGAAAAACATCATGTTATTCATATACCAGAAATGTTTGAAGCTACTGACTGAATGAAAGGAGCTGACATCTCACTCTCTTTGAATCTTCTTTATCATGCTAAGAGGAGCAGGAAAAAGCAAAAAATTTCAGAATTGCACCTTGCAATGCGGAGAAATTACTGTTTGTGCATTTACAATATTCATTGATTTTTGCCATTGAAAAACGTCCAGAAATGATTGAAGCTACTGACTGAATGAAAGGAGCTGGCATCTCACTCTCTTTGAATCTTCTTTATCATGCTAAGAGGAGCAGGAAAAAGCAAAAAATTTCAGAATTGCACCTTGCAATGCGGAGAAATTACTGTTTGTGCATTTACAATATTCATTGATTTTTGCCATTGAAAAACATCATGTTATTCATATACCAGAAATGTTTGAAGCTACTGACTGAATGAAAGGAGCTGGCATCTCACTCTCTTTGAATCTTCTTTATCATGCTAAGAGGAGCAGGAAAAAGCAAAAAATTTCAGAATTTCACCTTGCAATGTGGAGAAATTACTGTTTGTGCATTTACAATATTCATTGATTTTTGCCATTGAAAAACATCATGTTATTCATATACCAGAAATGTTTGAAGCTACTGACTGAATGAAAGGAGCTGGCATCTCACTCTCTTTGAATCTTCTTTATCATGCTAAGAGGAGCAGGAAAAAGCAAAAAATTTCAGAATTGCACCTTGCAGTGTGGAGAAATTACTGTTTGTGCATTTACAATATTCATTGATTATTGCCATTGAAAAACGTCCAGAAATGATTGAAGCTACTGACTGAATGAAAGGAGCTGGCATCTCACTCTCTTTGAATCTTGTTTATCATGCTAAGAGGAGCAGGAAAAAGCAAAAAATTTCAGAATTGCACCTTGCAATGCGGAGAAATTACTGTTTGTGCATTTACAATATTCATTGATTTTTGCCATTGAAAAACGTCCAGAAATGATTGAAGCTACTGACTGAATGAAAGGAGCTGGCATCTCACTCTCTTTGAATCTTCTTTATCATGCTAAGAGGAGCAGGAAAAAGCAAAAAATTTCAGACTTGCACCTTGCAATGCGGAGAAATTACTGTTTGTGCATTTACAATATTCATTGATTTTTGCCATTGAAAAACATCATGTTATTCATATACCAGAAATGTTTGAAGCTACTGACTGAATGAAAGGAGCTGGCATCTCACTCTCTTTGAATCTTCTTTATCATGCTAAGAGGAGCAGGAAAAAGCAAAAAATTTCAGAATTGCACCTTGCAATGCGGAGAAATTACTGTTTGTGCATTTACAATATTCATTGATTTTTGCCATTGAAAAACGTCCAGAAATGATTGAAGCTACTGACTGAATGAAAGGAGCTGGCATCTCACTCTCTTTGAATCTTCTTTATCATGCTAAGAGGAGCAGGAAAAAGCAAAAAATTTCAGACTTGCACCTTGCAATGCGGAGAAATTACTGTTTGTGCATTTACAATATTCATTGATTTTTGCCATTGAAAAACGTCCAGAAATGATTGAAGCTACTGACTGAATGAAAGGAGCTGGCATCTCACTCTCTTTGAATCTTCTTTATCATGCTAAGAGGAGCAGGAAAAAGCAAAAAATTTCAGAATTGCACCTTGCAATGCGGAGAAATTACTGTTTGTGCATTTACAATATTCATTGATTTTTGCCATTGAAAAACATCATGTTATTCATATACCAGAAATGTTTGAAGCTACTGACTGAATGAAAGGAGCTGACATCTCACTCTCTTTGAATCTTCTTTATCATGCTAAGAGGAGCAGGAAAAAGCAAAAAATTTCAGAATTGCACCTTGCAATGCGGAGAAATTACTGTTTGTGCATTTACAATATTCATTGATTTTTGCCATTGAAAAACGTCCAGAAATGATTGAAGCTACTGACTGAATGAAAGGAGCTGGCATCTCACTCTCTTTGAATCTTCTTTATCATGCTAAGAGGAGCAGGAAAAAGCAAAAAATTTCAGAATTGCACCTTGCAATGCGGAGAAATTACTGTTTGTGCATTTACAATATTCATTGATTTTTGCCATTGAAAAACATCATGTTATTCATATACCAGAAATGTTTGAAGCTACTGACTGAATGAAAGGAGCTGGCATCTCACTCTCTTTGAATCTTCTTTATCATGCTAAGAGGAGCAGGAAAAAGCAAAAAATTTCAGAATTGCACCTTGCAATGTGGAGAAATTACTGTTTGTGCATTTACAATATTCATTGATTTTTGCCATTGAAAAACATCATGTTATTCATATACCAGAAATGTTTGAAGCTACTGACTGAATGAAAGGAGCTGGCATCTCACTCTCTTTGAATCTTCTTTATCATGCTAAGAGGAGCAGGAAAAAGCAAAAAATTTCAGAATTGCACCTTGCAATGTGGAGAAATTACTGTTTGTGCATTTACAATATTCATTGATTTTTACCATTGAAAAACGTCCAGAAATGATTGAAGCTACTGACTGAATGAAAGTAGCTGGCATCTCACTCTCTTTGAATCTTCTTTATCATGCTAAGAGGAGCAGGAAAAAGCAAAAAATTTCAGACTTGCACCTTGCAATGCGGAGAAATTACTGTTTGTGCATTTACAATATTCATTGATTTTTGCCATTGAAAAACATCATGTTATTCATATACCAGAAATGTTTGAAGCTACTGACTGAATGAAAGGAGCTGGCATCTCACTCTCTTTGAATCTTCTTTATCATGCTAAGAGGGGCAGGAAAAAGCAAAAAATTTCAGAATTGCACCTTGCAATGTGGAGAAATTACTGTTTGTGCATTTACAATATTCATTGATTTTAACCATTGAAAAACGTCCAGAAATGATTGAAGCTACTGACTGAATGAAAGTAGCTGGCATCTCACTCTCTTTGAATCTTCTTTATCATGCTAAGAGGAGCAGGAAAAAGCAAAAAATTTCAGACTTGCACCTTGCAATGCGGAGAAATTACTGTTTGTGCATTTACAATATTCATTGATTTTTGCCATTGAAAAACATCATGTTATTCATATACCAGAAATGTTTGAAGCTACTGACTGAATGAAAGGAGCTGGCATCTCACTCTCTTTGAATCTTCTTTATCATGCTAAGAGGAGCAGGAAAAAGCAAAAAATTTCAGAATTGCACCTTGCAATGCGGAGAAATTACTGTTTGTGCATTTACAATATTCATTGATTTTTGCCATTGAAAAACGTCCAGAAATGATTGAAGCTACTGACTGAATGAAAGGAGCTGGCATCTCACTCTCTTTGAATCTTCTTTATCATGCTAAGAGGAGCAGGAAAAAGCAAAAAATTTCAGAATTGCACCTTGCAATGCGGAGAAATTACTGTTTGTGCATATACAATATTCATTGATTTTTGCCATTGAAAAACGTCCAGAAATGATTGAAGCTACTGATTGAATGAAAGGAGCTGGCATCTCACTCTCTTTGAATCTTCTTTATCATGCTAAGAGGAGCAGGAAAAAGCAAAAAATTTCAGAATTGCACCTTGCAATGCGGAGAAATTACTGTTTGTGCATTTACAATATTCATTGATTTTTGCCATTGAAAAACATGTTATTCATATACCAGAAATGTTTGAAGCTACTGACTGAATGAAAGGAGCTGGCACCTCACTCTCTTTGAATCTTCTTTATCATGCTAAGAGGAGCGGGAAAAAGCAAAAAATTTCAGAATTGCACCTTGCAATGCGGAGAAATTACTGTTTGTGCATTTACAATATTCATTGATTTTTGCCATTGAAAAACGTCCAGAAATGATTGAAGGTACTGACTGAATGAAAGGAGCTGGCATCTCACTCTCTTTGAATCTTCTTTATCATGCTAAGAGGAGCAGGAAAAAGCAAAAAATTTCAGAATTGCACCTTGCAATGCGGAGAAATTACTGTTTGTGCATTTACAATATTCATTGATTTTTGCCATTGAAAAACATCATGTTATTCATATACCAGAAATGTTTGAAGCTACTGACTGAATGAAAGGAGCTGGCATCTCACTCTCTTTGAATCTTCTTTATCATGCTAAGAGGAGCAGGAAAAAGCAAAAAATTTCAGAATTGCACCTTGCAATGTGGAGAAATTACTGTTTGTGCATTTACAATATTCATTGATTTTTGCCATTGAAAAACATCATGTTATTCATATACCAGAAATGTTTGAAGCTACTGACTGAATGAAAGGAGCTGGCATCTCACTCTCTTTGAATCTTCTTTATCATGCTAAGAGGAGCAGGAAAAAGCAAAAAATTTCAGAATTGCACCTTGCAATGTGGAGAAATTACTGTTTGTGCATTTACAATATTCATTGATTTTTACCATTGAAAAACGTCCAGAAATGATTGAAGCTACTGACTGAATGAAAGTAGCTGGCATCTCACTCTCTTTGAATCTTCTTTATCATGCTAAGAGGAGCAGGAAAAAGCAAAAAATTTCAGACTTGCACCTTGCAATGCGGAGAAATTACTGTTTGTGCATTTACAATATTCATTGATTTTTGCCATTGAAAAACATCATGTTATTCATATACCAGAAATGTTTGAAGCTACTGACTGAATGAAAGGAGCTGGCATCTCACTCTCTTTGAATCTTCTTTATCATGCTAAGAGGGGCAGGAAAAAGCAAAAAATTTCAGAATTGCACCTTGCAATGTGGAGAAATTACTGTTTGTGCATTTACAATATTCATTGATTTTAACCATTGAAAAACGTCCAGAAATGATTGAAGCTACTGACTGAATGAAAGTAGCTGGCATCTCACTCTCTTTGAATCTTCTTTATCATGCTAAGAGGAGCAGGAAAAAGCAAAAAATTTCAGACTTGCACCTTGCAATGCGGAGAAATTACTGTTTGTGCATTTACAATATTCATTGATTTTTGCCATTGAAAAACATCATGTTATTCATATACCAGAAATGTTTGAAGCTACTGACTGAATGAAAGGAGCTGGCATCTCACTCTCTTTGAATCTTCTTTATCATGCTAAGAGGAGCAGGAAAAAGCAAAAAATTTCAGAATTGCACCTTGCAATGCGGAGAAATTACTGTTTGTGCATTTACAATATTCATTGATTTTTGCCATTGAAAAACGTCCAGAAATGATTGAAGCTACTGACTGAATGAAAGGAGCTGGCATCTCACTCTCTTTGAATCTTCTTTATCATGCTAAGAGGAGCAGGAAAAAGCAAAAAATTTCAGAATTGCACTTTGCAATACGGAGAAATTACAGTTTGTGCATTTACAATATTCATTGATTTTTGCCATTGAAAAACATCCAGAAATGATTGAAGCTACTGACTGAATGAAAGGAGCTGGCATCTCACTCTCTTTGAATCTTCTTTATCATGCTAAGAGGAGCAGGAAAAAGCAAAAAATTTCAGACTTGCACCTTGCAATGCGGAGAAATTACTGTTTGTGCATTTACAATATTCATTGATTTTTGCCATTGAAAAACATCATGTTATTCATATACCAGAAATGTGTGAAGCTACTGACTGAATGAAAGGAGCTGGCATCTCACTCTCTTTGAATCTTCTTTATCATGCTAAGAGGAGCAGGAAAAAGCAAAAAATTTCAGAATTGCACCTTGCAATGCGGAGAAATTACTGTTTGTGCATTTACAATATTCATTGATTTTTGCCATTGAAAAACGTCCAGAAATGATTGAAGCTACTGACTGAATGAAAGGAGCTGGCATCTCACTCTCTTTGAATCTTGTTTATCATGCTAAGAGGAGCAGGAAAAAGCAAAAAATTTCAGAATTGCACCTTGCAATGCGGAGAAATTACTGTTTGTGCATTTACAATATTCATTGATTTTTGCCATTGAAAAACGTCCAGAAATGATTGAAGCTACTGACTGAATGAAAGGAGCTGGCATCTCACTCTCTTTGAATCTTCTTTATCATGCTAAGAGGAGCAGGAAAAAGCAAAAAATTTCAGAATTGCACCTTGCAATGCGGAGAAATTACTGTTTGTGCATTTACAATATTCATTGATTTTTGCCATTGAAAAACATCATGTTATTCATATACCAGAAATGATTGAAGCTACTGACTGAATGAAAGGAGCTGGCATCTCACTCTCTTTGAATCTTCTTTATCATGCTAAGAGGAGCAGGAAAAAGTAAAAAATTTCAGAATTGCACCTTGCAATGCGGAGAAATTACTGTTTGTGCATTTATAATATTCAATGATTTTTGCCATTGAAAAACGTCCAGAAATGATTGAAGCTACTGACTGAACGAAAGGAGCTGGCATCTCACTCTCTTTGAATCTTCTTTATCATGCTAAGAGGAGCAGGAAAAAGCAAAAAATTTCAGAATTGCACCTTGCAATGCGGAGAAATTACTGTTTGTGCATTTACAATATTCATTGATTTTTGCCATTGAAAAACGTCCAGAAATGATTGAAGCTACTGACTGAATGAAAGGAGCTGGCATCTCACTCTCTTTGAATCTTCTTTATCATGCTAAGAGGAGCAGGAAAAAGCAAAAAATTTCAGAATTGCACCTTGCAATGCGGAGAAATTACTGTTTGTGCATTTACAATATTCATTGATTTTTGCCATTGAAAAACATCATGTTATTCATATACCAGAAATGTTTGAAGCTACTGACTGAATGAAAGGAGCTGACATCTCACTCTCTTTGAATCTTCTTTATCATGCTAAGAGGAGCAGGAAAAAGCAAAAAATTTCAGAATTGCACCTTGCAATGCGGAGAAATTACTGTTTGTGCATTTACAATATTCATTGATTTTTGCCATTGAAAAACGTCCAGAAATGATTGAAGCTACTGACTGAATGAAAGGAGCTGGCATCTCACTCTCTTTGAATCTTCTTTATCATGCTAAGAGGAGCAGGAAAAAGCAAAAAATTTCAGAATTGCACCTTGCAATGCGGAGAAATTACTGTTTGTGCATTTACAATATTCATTGATTTTTGCCATTGAAAAACATCATGTTATTCATATACCAGAAATGTTTGAAGCTACTGACTGAATGAAAGGAGCTGGCATCTCACTCTCTTTGAATCTTCTTTATCATGCTAAGAGGAGCAGGAAAAAGCAAAAAATTTCAGAATTTCACCTTGCAATGTGGAGAAATTACTGTTTGTGCATTTACAATATTCATTGATTTTTGCCATTGAAAAACATCATGTTATTCATATACCAGAAATGTTTGAAGCTACTGACTGAATGAAAGGAGCTGGCATCTCACTCTCTTTGAATCTTCTTTATCATGCTAAGAGGAGCAGGAAAAAGCAAAAAATTTCAGAATTGCACCTTGCAGTGTGGAGAAATTACTGTTTGTGCATTTACAATATTCATTGATTATTGCCATTGAAAAACGTCCAGAAATGATTGAAGCTACTGACTGAATGAAAGGAGCTGGCATCTCACTCTCTTTGAATCTTGTTTATCATGCTAAGAGGAGCAGGAAAAAGCAAAAAATTTCAGAATTGCACCTTGCAATGCGGAGAAATTACTGTTTGTGCATTTACAATATTCATTGATTTTTGCCATTGAAAAACGTCCAGAAATGATTGAAGCTACTGACTGAATGAAAGGAGCTGGCATCTCACTCTCTTTGAATCTTCTTTATCATGCTAAGAGGAGCAGGAAAAAGCAAAAAATTTCAGACTTGCACCTTGCAATGCGGAGAAATTACTGTTTGTGCATTTACAATATTCATTGATTTTTGCCATTGAAAAACATCATGTTATTCATATACCAGAAATGTTTGAAGCTACTGACTGAATGAAAGGAGCTGGCATCTCACTCTCTTTGAATCTTCTTTATCATGCTAAGAGGAGCAGGAAAAAGCAAAAAATTTCAGAATTGCACCTTGCAATGCGGAGAAATTACTGTTTGTGCATTTACAATATTCATTGATTTTTGCCATTGAAAAACGTCCAGAAATGATTGAAGCTACTGACTGAATGAAAGGAGCTGGCATCTCACTCTCTTTGAATCTTCTTTATCATGCTAAGAGGAGCAGGAAAAAGCAAAAAATTTCAGACTTGCACCTTGCAATGCGGAGAAATTACTGTTTGTGCATTTACAATATTCATTGATTTTTGCCATTGAAAAACGTCCAGAAATGATTGAAGCTACTGACTGAATGAAAGGAGCTGGCATCTCACTCTCTTTGAATCTTCTTTATCATGCTAAGAGGAGCAGGAAAAAGCAAAAAATTTCAGAATTGCACCTTGCAATGCGGAGAAATTACTGTTTGTGCATTTACAATATTCATTGATTTTTGCCATTGAAAAACATCATGTTATTCATATACCAGAAATGTTTGAAGCTACTGACTGAATGAAAGGAGCTGACATCTCACTCTCTTTGAATCTTCTTTATCATGCTAAGAGGAGCAGGAAAAAGCAAAAAATTTCAGAATTGCACCTTGCAATGCGGAGAAATTACTGTTTGTGCATTTACAATATTCATTGATTTTTGCCATTGAAAAACGTCCAGAAATGATTGAAGCTACTGACTGAATGAAAGGAGCTGGCATCTCACTCTCTTTGAATCTTCTTTATCATGCTAAGAGGAGCAGGAAAAAGCAAAAAATTTCAGAATTGCACCTTGCAATGCGGAGAAATTACTGTTTGTGCATTTACAATATTCATTGATTTTTGCCATTGAAAAACATCATGTTATTCATATACCAGAAATGTTTGAAGCTACTGACTGAATGAAAGGAGCTGGCATCTCACTCTCTTTGAATCTTCTTTATCATGCTAAGAGGAGCAGGAAAAAGCAAAAAATTTCAGAATTGCACCTTGCAATGTGGAGAAATTACTGTTTGTGCATTTACAATATTCATTGATTTTTGCCATTGAAAAACATCATGTTATTCATATACCAGAAATGTTTGAAGCTACTGACTGAATGAAAGGAGCTGGCATCTCACTCTCTTTGAATCTTCTTTATCATGCTAAGAGGAGCAGGAAAAAGCAAAAAATTTCAGAATTGCACCTTGCAATGTGGAGAAATTACTGTTTGTGCATTTACAATATTCATTGATTTTTACCATTGAAAAACGTCCAGAAATGATTGAAGCTACTGACTGAATGAAAGTAGCTGGCATCTCACTCTCTTTGAATCTTCTTTATCATGCTAAGAGGAGCAGGAAAAAGCAAAAAATTTCAGACTTGCACCTTGCAATGCGGAGAAATTACTGTTTGTGCATTTACAATATTCATTGATTTTTGCCATTGAAAAACATCATGTTATTCATATACCAGAAATGTTTGAAGCTACTGACTGAATGAAAGGAGCTGGCATCTCACTCTCTTTGAATCTTCTTTATCATGCTAAGAGGGGCAGGAAAAAGCAAAAAATTTCAGAATTGCACCTTGCAATGTGGAGAAATTACTGTTTGTGCATTTACAATATTCATTGATTTTAACCATTGAAAAACGTCCAGAAATGATTGAAGCTACTGACTGAATGAAAGTAGCTGGCATCTCACTCTCTTTGAATCTTCTTTATCATGCTAAGAGGAGCAGGAAAAAGCAAAAAATTTCAGACTTGCACCTTGCAATGCGGAGAAATTACTGTTTGTGCATTTACAATATTCATTGATTTTTGCCATTGAAAAACATCATGTTATTCATATACCAGAAATGTTTGAAGCTACTGACTGAATGAAAGGAGCTGGCATCTCACTCTCTTTGAATCTTCTTTATCATGCTAAGAGGAGCAGGAAAAAGCAAAAAATTTCAGAATTGCACCTTGCAATGCGGAGAAATTACTGTTTGTGCATTTACAATATTCATTGATTTTTGCCATTGAAAAACGTCCAGAAATGATTGAAGCTACTGACTGAATGAAAGGAGCTGGCATCTCACTCTCTTTGAATCTTCTTTATCATGCTAAGAGGAGCAGGAAAAAGCAAAAAATTTCAGAATTGCACCTTGCAATGCGGAGAAATTACTGTTTGTGCATATACAATATTCATTGATTTTTGCCATTGAAAAACGTCCAGAAATGATTGAAGCTACTGATTGAATGAAAGGAGCTGGCATCTCACTCTCTTTGAATCTTCTTTATCATGCTAAGAGGAGCAGGAAAAAGCAAAAAATTTCAGAATTGCACCTTGCAATGCGGAGAAATTACTGTTTGTGCATTTACAATATTCATTGATTTTTGCCATTGAAAAACATGTTATTCATATACCAGAAATGTTTGAAGCTACTGACTGAATGAAAGGAGCTGGCACCTCACTCTCTTTGAATCTTCTTTATCATGCTAAGAGGAGCGGGAAAAAGCAAAAAATTTCAGAATTGCACCTTGCAATGCGGAGAAATTACTGTTTGTGCATTTACAATATTCATTGATTTTTGCCATTGAAAAACGTCCAGAAATGATTGAAGGTACTGACTGAATGAAAGGAGCTGGCATCTCACTCTCTTTGAATCTTCTTTATCATGCTAAGAGGAGCAGGAAAAAGCAAAAAATTTCAGAATTGCACCTTGCAATGCGGAGAAATTACTGTTTGTGCATTTACAATATTCATTGATTTTTGCCATTGAAAAACATCATGTTATTCATATACCAGAAATGTTTGAAGCTACTGACTGAATGAAAGGAGCTGGCATCTCACTCTCTTTGAATCTTCTTTATCATGCTAAGAGGAGCAGGAAAAAGCAAAAAATTTCAGAATTGCACCTTGCAATGTGGAGAAATTACTGTTTGTGCATTTACAATATTCATTGATTTTTGCCATTGAAAAACATCATGTTATTCATATACCAGAAATGTTTGAAGCTACTGACTGAATGAAAGGAGCTGGCATCTCACTCTCTTTGAATCTTCTTTATCATGCTAAGAGGAGCAGGAAAAAGCAAAAAATTTCAGAATTGCACCTTGCAATGTGGAGAAATTACTGTTTGTGCATTTACAATATTCATTGATTTTTACCATTGAAAAACGTCCAGAAATGATTGAAGCTACTGACTGAATGAAAGTAGCTGGCATCTCACTCTCTTTGAATCTTCTTTATCATGCTAAGAGGAGCAGGAAAAAGCAAAAAATTTCAGACTTGCACCTTGCAATGCGGAGAAATTACTGTTTGTGCATTTACAATATTCATTGATTTTTGCCATTGAAAAACATCATGTTATTCATATACCAGAAATGTTTGAAGCTACTGACTGAATGAAAGGAGCTGGCATCTCACTCTCTTTGAATCTTCTTTATCATGCTAAGAGGGGCAGGAAAAAGCAAAAAATTTCAGAATTGCACCTTGCAATGTGGAGAAATTACTGTTTGTGCATTTACAATATTCATTGATTTTAACCATTGAAAAACGTCCAGAAATGATTGAAGCTACTGACTGAATGAAAGTAGCTGGCATCTCACTCTCTTTGAATCTTCTTTATCATGCTAAGAGGAGCAGGAAAAAGCAAAAAATTTCAGACTTGCACCTTGCAATGCGGAGAAATTACTGTTTGTGCATTTACAATATTCATTGATTTTTGCCATTGAAAAACATCATGTTATTCATATACCAGAAATGTTTGAAGCTACTGACTGAATGAAAGGAGCTGGCATCTCACTCTCTTTGAATCTTCTTTATCATGCTAAGAGGAGCAGGAAAAAGCAAAAAATTTCAGAATTGCACCTTGCAATGCGGAGAAATTACTGTTTGTGCATTTACAATATTCATTGATTTTTGCCATTGAAAAACGTCCAGAAATGATTGAAGCTACTGACTGAATGAAAGGAGCTGGCATCTCACTCTCTTTGAATCTTCTTTATCATGCTAAGAGGAGCAGGAAAAAGCAAAAAATTTCAGAATTGCACCTTGCAATGCGGAGAAATTACTGTTTGTGCATATACAATATTCATTGATTTTTGCCATTGAAAAACGTCCAGAAATGATTGAAGCTACTGATTGAATGAAAGGAGCTGGCATCTCACTCTCTTTGAATCTTCTTTATCATGCTAAGAGGAGCAGGAAAAAGCAAAAAATTTCAGAATTGCACCTTGCAATGCGGAGAAATTACTGTTTGTGCATTTACAATATTCATTGATTTTTGCCATTGAAAAACATGTTATTCATATACCAGAAATGTTTGAAGCTACTGACTGAATGAAAGGAGCTGGCACCTCACTCTCTTTGAATCTTCTTTATCATGCTAAGAGGAGCGGGAAAAAGCAAAAAATTTCAGAATTGCACCTTGCAATGCGGAGAAATTACTGTTTGTGCATTTACAATATTCATTGATTTTTGCCATTGAAAAACGTCCAGAAATGATTGAAGGTACTGACTGAATGAAAGGAGCTGGCATCTCACTCTCTTTGAATCTTCTTTATCATGCTAAGAGGAGCAGGAAAAAGCAAAAAATTTCAGAATTGCACCTTGCAATGCGGAGAAATTACTGTTTGTGCATTTACAATATTCATTGATTTTTGCCATTGAAAAACGTCCAGAAATGATTGAAGCTACTGACTGAATGAAAGGAGCTGGCATCTCACTCTCTTTGAATCTTCTTTATCATGCTAAGAGGAGCAGGAAAAAGCAAAAAATTTCAGAATTGCACCTTGCAATGCGGAGAAATTACTGTTTGTGCATTTACAATATTCATTGATTTTTGCCATTGAAAAACATCATGTTATTCATATACCAGAAATGTTTGAAGCTACTGACTGAATGAAAGGAGTTGGCATCTCACTCTCTTTGAATCTTCTTTATCATGCTAAGAGGAGCAGGAAAAAGCAAAAAATTTCAGAATTGCACCTTGCAATGCGGAGAAATTACTGTTTGTGCATTTACAATATTCATTGATTTTTGCCATTGAAAAACATCATGTTATTCATATACCAGAAATGTTTGAAGCTACTGACTGAATGAAAGGAGCTGGCATCTCACTCTCTTTGAATCTTCTTTATCATGCTAAGAGGAGCAGGAAAAAGCAAAAAATTTTAGAATTGCACATTGCAATGTGGAGAAATTACTGTTTGTGCATTTACAATATTCATTGATTTTTACCATTGAAAAACGTCCAGAAATGATTGAAGCTACTGACTGAATGAAAGTAGCTGGCATCTCACTCTCTTTGAATCTTCTTTATCATGCTAAGAGGAGCAGGAAAAAGCAAAAAATTTCAGACTTGCACCTTGCAATGCGGAGAAATTACTGTTTGTGCATTTACAATATTCATTGATTTTTGCCATTGAAAAACATCATGTTATTCATATACCAGAAATGTTTGAAGCTACTGACTGAATGAAAGGAGCTGGCATCTCACTCTCTTTGAATCTTCTTTATCATGCTAAGAGGAGCAGGAAAAAGCAAAAAATTTCAGAATTGCACCTTGCAATGCGGAGAAATTACTGTTTGTGCATTTACAATATTCATTGATTTTTGCCATTGAAAAACGTCCAGAAATGATTGAAGCTACTGACTGAATGAAAGGAGCTGGCATCTCACTCTCTTTGAATCTTCTTTATCATGCTAAGAGGAGCAGGAAAAAGCAAAAAATTTCAGAATTGCGCATTGCAATGCGGAGAAATTACTGTTTGTGCATTTACAATATTCATTGATTTTTGCCATTGAAAAACGTCCAGAAATGATTGAAGCTACTGACTGAATGAAAGGAGCTGGCATCTCACTCTCTTTGAATCTTCTTTATCATGCTAAGAGGAGCAGGAAAAAGCAAAAAAATTTCAGAATTGCACCTTGCAATGCGGAGAAATTACTGTTTGTGCATTTACAATATTCATTGATTTTTGCCATTGAAAAACATCATGTTATTCATATACCAGAAATGTTTGAAGCTACTGACTGAATGAAATGAGCTGACATCTCACTCTCTTTGAATCTTCTTTATCATGCTAAGAGGAGCAGGAAAAAGCAAAAAATTTCAGAATTGCACCTTGCAATGCGGAGAAATTACTGTTTGTGCATTTACAATATTCATTGATTTTTGCCATTGAAAAACGTCCAGAAATGATTGAAGCTACTGACTGAATGAAAGGAGCTGGCATCTCACTCTCTTTGAATCTTCTTTATCATGCTAAGAGGAGCAGGAAAAAGCAAAAAATTTCAGAATTGCACCTTGCAATGCGGAGAAATTACTGTTTGTGCATTTACAATATTCATTGATTTTTGCCATTGAAAAACATCATGTTATTCATATACCAGAAATGTTTGAAGCTACTGACTGAATGAAAGGAGCTGGCATCTCACTCTCTTTGAATCTTCTTTATCATGCTAAGAGGAGCAGGAAAAAGCAAAAAATTTCAGAATTGCACCTTGCAATGTGGAGAAATTACTGTTTGTGCATTTACAATATTCATTGATTTTTGCCATTGAAAAACATCATGTTATTCATATACCAGAAATGTTTGAAGCTACTGACTGAATGAAAGGAGCTGGCATCTCACTCTCTTTGAATCTTCTTTATCATGCTAAGAGGAGCAGGAAAAAGCAAAAAATTTTAGAATTGCACCTTGCAATGTGGAGAAATTACTGTTTGTGCATTTACAATATTCATTGATTTTTACCATTGAAAAACGTCCAGAAATGATTGAAGCTACTGACTGAATGAAAGTAGCTGGCATCTCACTCTCTTTGAATCTTCTTTATCATGCTAAGAGGAGCAGGAAAAAGCAAAAAATTTCAGACTTGCACCTTGCAATGCGGAGAAATTACTGTTTGTGCATTTACAATATTCATTGATTTTTGCCATTGAAAAACATCATGTTATTCATATACCAGAAATGTTTGAAGCTACTGACTGAATGAAAGGAGCTGGCATCTCACTCTCTTTGAATCTTCTTTATCATGCTAAGAGGAGCAGGAAAAAGCAAAAAATTTCAGAATTGCACCTTGCAATGTGGAGAAATTACTGTTTGTGCATTTACAATATTCATTGATTTTTACCATTGAAAAACGTCCAGAAATGATTGAAGCTACTGACTGAATGAAAGTAGCTGGCATCTCACTCTCTTTGAATCTTCTTTATCATGCTAAGAGGAGCAGGAAAAAGCAAAAAATTTCAGACTTGCACCTTGCAATGCGGAGAAATTACTGTTTGTGCATTTACAATATTCATTGATTTTTGCCATTGAAAAACATCATGTTATTCATATACCAGAAATGTTTGAAGCTACTGACTGAATCAAAGGAGCTGGCATCTCACTCTCTTTGAATCTTCTTTATCATGCTAAGAGGAGCAGGAAAAAGCAAAAAATTTCAGAATTGCACCTTGCAATGCGGAGAAATTACTGTTTGTGCATTTACAATCTTCATTGATTTTTGCCATTGAAAAACGTCCAGAAATGATTGAAGCTACTGACTGAATGAAAGGAGCTGGCATCTCACTCTCTTTGAATCTTCTTTATCATGCTAAGAGGAGCAGGAAAAAGCAAAAAATTTTAGAATTGCACATTGCAATGTGGAGAAATTACTGTTTGTGCATTTACAATATTCATTGATTTTTACCATTGAAAAACGTCCAGAAATGATTGAAGCTACTGACTGAATGAAAGTAGCTGGCATCTCACTCTCTTTGAATCTTCTTTATCATGCTAAGAGGAGCAGGAAAAAGCAAAAAATTTCAGACTTGCACCTTGCAATGCGGAGAAATTACTGTTTGTGCATTTACAATATTCATTGATTTTTGCCATTGAAAAACATCATGTTATTCATATACCAGAAATGTTTGAAGCTACTGACTGAATGAAAGGAGCTGGCATCTCACTCTCTTTGAATCTTCTTTATCATGCTAAGAGGAGCAGGAAAAAGCAAAAAATTTCAGAATTGCACCTTGCAATGCGGAGAAATTACTGTTTGTGCATTTACAATATTCATTGATTTTTGCCATTGAAAAACGTCCAGAAATGATTGAAGCTACTGACTGAATGAAAGGAGCTGGCATCTCACTCTCTTTGAATCTTCTTTATCATGCTAAGAGGAGCAGGAAAAAGCAAAAAATTTCAGAATTGCACCTTGCAATGCGGAGAAATTACTGTTTGTGCATATACAATATTCATTGATTTTTGCCATTGAAAAACGTCCAGAAATGATTGAAGCTACTGATTGAATGAAAGGAGCTGGCATCTCACTCTCTTTGAATCTTCTTTATCATGCTAAGAGGAGCAGGAAAAAGCAAAAAATTTCAGAATTGCACCTTGCAATGCGGAGAAATTACTGTTTGTGCATTTACAATATTCATTGATTTTTGCCATTGAAAAACATGTTATTCATATACCAGAAATGTTTGAAGCTACTGACTGAATGAAAGGAGCTGGCACCTCACTCTCTTTGAATCTTCTTTATCATGCTAAGAGGAGCGGGAAAAAGCAAAAAATTTCAGAATTGCACCTTGCAATGCGGAGAAATTACTGTTTGTGCATTTACAATATTCATTGATTTTTGCCATTGAAAAACGTCCAGAAATGATTGAAGGTACTGACTGAATGAAAGGAGCTGGCATCTCACTCTCTTTGAATCTTCTTTATCATGCTAAGAGGAGCAGGAAAAAGCAAAAAATTTCAGAATTGCACCTTGCAATGCGGAGAAATTACTGTTTGTGCATTTACAATATTCATTGATTTTTGCCATTGAAAAACGTCCAGAAATGATTGAAGCTACTGACTGAATGAAAGGAGCTGGCATCTCACTCTCTTTGAATCTTCTTTATCATGCTAAGAGGAGCAGGAAAAAGCAAAAAATTTCAGAATTGCACCTTGCAATGCGGAGAAATTACTGTTTGTGCATTTACAATATTCATTGATTTTTGCCATTGAAAAACATCATGTTATTCATATACCAGAAATGTTTGAAGCTACTGACTGAATGAAAGGAGTTGGCATCTCACTCTCTTTGAATCTTCTTTATCATGCTAAGAGGAGCAGGAAAAAGCAAAAAATTTCAGAATTGCACCTTGCAATGCGGAGAAATTACTGTTTGTGCATTTACAATATTCATTGATTTTTGCCATTGAAAAACATCATGTTATTCATATACCAGAAATGTTTGAAGCTACTGACTGAATGAAAGGAGCTGGCATCTCACTCTCTTTGAATCTTCTTTATCATGCTAAGAGGAGCAGGAAAAAGCAAAAAATTTTAGAATTGCACATTGCAATGTGGAGAAATTACTGTTTGTGCATTTACAATATTCATTGATTTTTACCATTGAAAAACGTCCAGAAATGATTGAAGCTACTGACTGAATGAAAGTAGCTGGCATCTCACTCTCTTTGAATCTTCTTTATCATGCTAAGAGGAGCAGGAAAAAGCAAAAAATTTCAGACTTGCACCTTGCAATGCGGAGAAATTACTGTTTGTGCATTTACAATATTCATTGATTTTTGCCATTGAAAAACATCATGTTATTCATATACCAGAAATGTTTGAAGCTACTGACTGAATGAAAGGAGCTGGCATCTCACTCTCTTTGAATCTTCTTTATCATGCTAAGAGGAGCAGGAAAAAGCAAAAAATTTCAGAATTGCACCTTGCAATGCGGAGAAATTACTGTTTGTGCATTTACAATATTCTATGATTTTTGCCATTGAAAAACGTCCAGAAATGATTGAAGCTACTGACTGAATGAAAGGAGCTGGCATCTCACTCTCTTTGAATCTTCTTTATCATGCTAAGAGGAGCAGGAAAAAGCAAAAAATTTCAGAATTGCGCATTGCAATGCGGAGAAATTACTGTTTGTGCATTTACAATATTCATTGATTTTTGCCATTGAAAAACGTCCAGAAATGATTGAAGCTACTGACTGAATGAAAGGAGCTGGCATCTCACTCTCTTTGAATCTTCTTTATCATGCTAAGAGGAGCAGGAAAAAGCAAAAAAATTTCAGAATTGCACCTTGCAATGCGGAGAAATTACTGTTTGTGCATTTACAATATTCATTGATTTTTGCCATTGAAAAACATCATGTTATTCATATACCAGAAATGTTTGAAGCTACTGACTGAATGAAAGGAGCTGACATCTCACTCTCTTTGAATCTTCTTTATCATGCTAAGAGGAGCAGGAAAAAGCAAAAAATTTCAGAATTGCACCTTGCAATGCGGAGAAATTACTGTTTGTGCATTTACAATATTCATTGATTTTTGCCATTGAAAAACGTCCAGAAATGATTGAAGCTACTGACTGAATGAAAGGAGCTGGCATCTCACTCTCTTTGAATCTTCTTTATCATGCTAAGAGGAGCAGGAAAAAGCAAAAAATTTCAGAATTGCACCTTGCAATGCGGAGAAATTACTGTTTGTGCATTTACAATATTCATTGATTTTTGCCATTGAAAAACATCATGTTATTCATATACCAGAAATGTTTGAAGCTACTGACTGAATGAAAGGAGCTGGCATCTCACTCTCTTTGAATCTTCTTTATCATGCTAAGAGGAGCAGGAAAAAGCAAAAAATTTCAGAATTGCACCTTGCAATGTGGAGAAATTACTGTTTGTGCATTTACAATATTCATTGATTTTTGCCATTGAAAAACATCATGTTATTCATATACCAGAAATGTTTGAAGCTACTGACTGAATGAAAGGAGCTGGCATCTCACTCTCTTTGAATCTTCTTTATCATGCTAAGAGGAGCAGGAAAAAGCAAAAAATTTCAGAATTGCACCTTGCAATGTGGAGAAATTACTGTTTGTGCATTTACAATATTCATTGATTTTTACCATTGAAAAACGTCCAGAAATGATTGAAGCTACTGACTGAATGAAAGTAGCTGGCATCTCACTCTCTTTGAATCTTCTTTATCATGCTAAGAGGAGCAGGAAAAAGCAAAAAATTTCAGACTTGCACCTTGCAATGCGGAGAAATTACTGTTTGTGCATTTACAATATTCATTGATTTTTGCCATTGAAAAACATCATGTTATTCATATACCAGAAATGTTTGAAGCTACTGACTGAATGAAAGGAGCTGGCATCTCACTCTCTTTGAATCTTCTTTATCATGCTAAGAGGAGCAGGAAAAAGCAAAAAATTTCAGAATTGCACCTTGCAATGTGGAGAAATTACTGTTTGTGCATTTACAATATTCATTGATTTTTACCATTGAAAAACGTCCAGAAATGATTGAAGCTACTGACTGAATGAAAGTAGCTGGCATCTCACTCTCTTTGAATCTTCTTTATCATGCTAAGAGGAGCAGGAAAAAGCAAAAAATTTCAGACTTGCACCTTGCAATGCGGAGAAATTACTGTTTGTGCATTTACAATATTCATTGATTTTTGCCATTGAAAAACATCATGTTATTCATATACCAGAAATGTTTGAAGCTACTGACTGAATCAAAGGAGCTGGCATCTCACTCTCTTTGAATCTTCTTTATCATGCTAAGAGGAGCAGGAAAAAGCAAAAAATTTCAGAATTGCACCTTGCAATGCGGAGAAATTACTGTTTGTGCATTTACAATCTTCATTGATTTTTGCCATTGAAAAACGTCCAGAAATGATTGAAGCTACTGACTGAATGAAAGGAGCTGGCATCTCACTCTCTTTGAATCTTCTTTATCATGCTAAGAGGAGCAGGAAAAAGCAAAAAATTTTAGAATTGCACATTGCAATGTGGAGAAATTACTGTTTGTGCATTTACAATATTCATTGATTTTTACCATTGAAAAACGTCCAGAAATGATTGAAGCTACTGACTGAATGAAAGTAGCTGGCATCTCACTCTCTTTGAATCTTCTTTATCATGCTAAGAGGAGCAGGAAAAAGCAAAAAATTTCAGACTTGCACCTTGCAATGCGGAGAAATTACTGTTTGTGCATTTACAATATTCATTGATTTTTGCCATTGAAAAACATCATGTTATTCATATACCAGAAATGTTTGAAGCTACTGACTGAATGAAAGGAGCTGGCATCTCACTCTCTTTGAATCTTCTTTATCATGCTAAGAGGAGCAGGAAAAAGCAAAAAATTTCAGAATTGCACCTTGCAATGCGGAGAAATTACTGTTTGTGCATTTACAATATTCATTGATTTTTGCCATTGAAAAACGTCCAGAAATGATTGAAGCTACTGACTGAATGAAAGGAGCTGGCATCTCACTCTCTTTGAATCTTCTTTATCATGCTAAGAGGAGCAGGAAAAAGCAAAAAATTTCAGAATTGCGCCTTGCAATGCGGAGAAATTACTGTTTGTGCATTTACAATATTCATTGATTTTTGCCATTGAAAAACATCCAGAAATGATTGAAGCTACTGACTGAATGAAAGGAGCTGGCATCTCACTCTCTTTGAATTTTCTTTATCATGCTAAGAGGAGCAGGAAAAAGCAAAAAATTTCAGAATTGCACCTTGCAATGTGGAGAAATTACTGTTTGTGCATTTACAATATTCATTGATTTTTGCCATTGAAAAACATCATGTTATTCATATACCAGAAATGTTTGAAGCTACTGACTGAATGAAAGGAGCTGGCATCTCACTCTTTGAATCTTCTTTATCATGCTAAGAGGAGCAGGAAAAAGCAAAAAATTTCAGAATTGCACCTTGCAATGTGGAGAAATTACTGTTTGTGCATTTACAATATTCATTGATTTTTACCATTGAAAAACGTCCAGAAATGATTGAAGCTACTGACTGAATGAAAGTAGCTGGCATCTCACTCTCTTTGAATCTTCTTTATCATGCTAAGAGGAGCAGGAAAAAGCAAAAAATTTCAGACTTGCACCTTGCAATGCGGAGAAATTACTGTTTGTGCATTTACAATATTCATTGATTTTTGCCATTGAAAAACATCATGTTATTCATATACCAGAAATGTTTGAAGCTACTGACTGAATGAAAGGAGCTGGCATCTCACTCTCTTTGAATCTTCTTTATCATGCTAAGAGGAGCAGGAAAAAGCAAAAAATTTCAGAATTGCACCTTGCAATGTGGAGAAATTACTGTTTGTGCATTTACAATATTCATTGATTTTTACCATTGAAAAACGTCCAGAAATGATTGAAGCTACTGACTGAATGAAAGTAGCTGGCATCTCACTCTCTTTGAATCTTCTTTATCATGCTAAGAGGAGCAGGAAAAAGCAAAAAATTTCAGACTTGCACCTTGCAATGCGGAGAAATTACTGTTTGTGCATTTACAATATTCATTGATTTTTGCCATTGAAAAACATCATGTTATTCATATACCAGAAATGTTTGAAGCTACTGACTGAATGAAAGGAGCTGGCATCTCACTCTCTTTGAATCTTCTTTATCATGCTAAGAGGAGCAGGAAAAAGCAAAAAATTTCAGAATTGCACCTTGCAATGCGGAGAAATTACTGTTTGTGCATTTACAATATTCATTGATTTTTGCCATTGAAAAACGTCCAGAAATGATTGAAGCTACTGACTGAATGAAAGGAGCTGGCATCTCACTCTCTTTGAATCTTCTTTATCATGCTAAGAGGAGCAGGAAAAAGCAAAAAATTTCAGAATTGCACCTTGCAATGTGGAGAAATTACTGTTTGTGCATTTACAATATTCATTGATTTTTGCCATTGAAAAACATCATGTTATTCATATACCAGAAATGTTTGAAGCTACTGACTGAATGAAAGGAGCTGGCATCTCACTCTCTTTGAATCTTCTTTATCATGCTAAGAGGAGCAGGAAAAAGCAAAAAATTTCAGAATTGCACCTTGCAATGTGGAGAAATTACTGTTTGTGCATTTACAATATTCATTGATTTTTACCATTGAAAAACGTCCAGAAATGATTGAAGCTACTGACTGAATGAAAGTAGCTGGCATCTCACTCTCTTTGAATCTTCTTTATCATGCTAAGAGGAGCAGGAAAAAGCAAAAAATTTCAGACTTGCACCTTGCAATGCGGAGAAATTACTGTTTGTGCATTTACAATATTCATTGATTTTTGCCATTGAAAAACATCATGTTATTCATATACCAGAAATGTTTGAAGCTACTGACTGAATGAAAGGAGCTGGCATCTCACTCTCTTTGAATCTTCTTTATCATGCTAAGAGGAGCAGGAAAAAGCAAAAAATTTCAGAATTGCACCTTGCAATGTGGAGAAATTACTGTTTGTGCATTTACAATATTCATTGATTTTTACCATTGAAAAACGTCCAGAAATGATTGAAGCTACTGACTGAATGAAAGTAGCTGGCATCTCACTCTCTTTGAATCTTCTTTATCATGCTAAGAGGAGCAGGAAAAAGCAAAAAATTTCAGACTTGCACCTTGCAATGCGGAGAAATTACTGTTTGTGCATTTACAATATTCATTGATTTTTGCCATTGAAAAACATCATGTTATTCATATACCAGAAATGTTTGAAGCTACTGACTGAATCAAAGGAGCTGGCATCTCACTCTCTTTGAATCTTCTTTATCATGCTAAGAGGAGCAGGAAAAAGCAAAAAATTTCAGAATTGCACCTTGCAATGCGGAGAAATTACTGTTTGTGCATTTACAATATTCATTGATTTTTGCCATTGAAAAACGTCCAGAAATGATTGAAGCTACTGACTGAATGAAAGGAGCTGGCATCTCACTCTCTTTGAATCTTCTTTATCATGCTAAGAGGAGCAGGAAAAAGCAAAAAATTTTAGAATTGCACATTGCAATGTGGAGAAATTACTGTTTGTGCATTTACAATATTCATTGATTTTTACCATTGAAAAACGTCCAGAAATGATTGAAGCTACTGACTGAATGAAAGTAGCTGGCATCTCACTCTCTTTGAATCTTCTTTATCATGCTAAGAGGAGCAGGAAAAAGCAAAAAATTTCAGACTTGCACCTTGCAATGCGGAGAAATTACTGTTTGTGCATTTACAATATTCATTGATTTTTGCCATTGAAAAACATCATGTTATTCATATACCAGAAATGTTTGAAGCTACTGACTGAATGAAAGGAGCTGGCATCTCACTCTCTTTGAATCTTCTTTATCATGCTAAGAGGAGCAGGAAAAAGCAAAAAATTTCAGAATTGCACCTTGCAATGCGGAGAAATTACTGTTTGTGCATTTACAATATTCATTGATTTTTGCCATTGAAAAACGTCCAGAAATGATTGAAGCTACTGACTGAATGAAAGGAGCTGGCATCTCACTCTCTTTGAATCTTCTTTATCATGCTAAGAGGAGCAGGAAAAAGCAAAAAATTTCAGAATTGCGCCTTGCAATGCGGAGAAATTACTGTTTGTGCATTTACAATATTCATTGATTTTTGCCATTGAAAAACATCCAGAAATGATTGAAGCTACTGACTGAATGAAAGGAGCTGGCATCTCACTCTCTTTGAATCTTCTTTATCATGCTAAGAGGAGCAGGAAAAAGCAAAAAATTTCAGAATTGCACCTTGCAATGCGGAGAAATTACTGTTTGTGCATTTACAATATTCATTGATTTTTGCCATTGAAAAACATCATGTTATTCATATACCAGAAATGTTTGAAGCTACTGACTGAATGAAAGGAGCTGACATCTCACTCTCTTTGAATCTTCTTTATCATGCTAAGAGGAGCAGGAAAAAGCAAAAAATTTCAGAATTGCACCTTGCAATGCGGAGAAATTACTGTTTGTGCATTTACAATATTCATTGATTTTTGCCATTGAAAAACGTCCAGAAATGATTGAAGCTACTGACTGAATGAAAGGAGCTGGCATCTCACTCTCTTTGAATCTTCTTTATCATGCTAAGAGGAGCAGGAAAAAGCAAAAAATTTCAGAATTGCACCTTGCAATGCGGAGAAATTACTGTTTGTGCATTTACAATATTCATTGATTTTTGCCATTGAAAAACATCATGTTATTCATATACCAGAAATGTTTGAAGCTACTGACTGAATGAAAGGAGCTGGCATCTCACTCTCTTTGAATCTTCTTTATCATGCTAAGAGGAGCAGGAAAAAGCAAAAAATTTCAGAATTGCACCTTGCAATGTGGAGAAATTACTGTTTGTGCATTTACAATATTCATTGATTTTTGCCATTGAAAAACATCATGTTATTCATATACCAGAAATGTTTGAAGCTACTGACTGAATGAAAGGAGCTGGCATCTCACTCTCTTTGAATCTTCTTTATCATGCTAAGAGGAGCAGGAAAAAGCAAAAAATTTCAGAATTGCACCTTGCAATGTGGAGAAATTACTGTTTGTGCATTTACAATATTCATTGATTTTTACCATTGAAAAACGTCCAGAAATGATTGAAGCTACTGACTGAATGAAAGTAGCTGGCATCTCACTCTCTTTGAATCTTCTTTATCATGCTAAGAGGAGCAGGAAAAAGCAAAAAATTTCAGACTTGCACCTTGCAATGCGGAGAAATTACTGTTTGTGCATTTACAATATTCATTGATTTTTGTCATTGAAAAACATCATGTTATTCATATATCAGAAATGTTTGAAGCTACTGACTGAATGAAAGGAGCTGGCATCTCACTCTCTTTGAATCTTCTTTATCATGCTAAGAGGAGCAGGAAAAAGCAAAAAATTTCAGAATTGCACCTTGCAATGTGGAGAAATTACTGTTTGTGCATTTACAATATTCATTGATTTTTACCATTGAAAAACGTCCAGAAATGATTGAAGCTACTGACTGAATGAAAGTAGCTGGCATCTCACTCTCTTTGAATCTTCTTTATCATGCTAAGAGGAGCAGGAAAAAGCAAAAAATTTCAGACTTGCACCTTGCAATGCGGAGAAATTACTGTTTGTGCATTTACAATATTCATTGATTTTTGCCATTGAAAAACATCATGTTATTCATATACCAGAAATGTTTGAAGCTACTGACTGAATGAAAGGAGCTGGCATCTCACTCTCTTTGAATCTTCTTTATCATGCTAAGAGGAGCAGGAAAAAGCAAAAAATTTCAGAATTGCACCTTGCAATGTGGAGAAATTACTGTTTGTGCATTTACAATATTCATTGATTTTTACCATTGAAAAACGTCCAGAAATGATTGAAGCTACTGACTGAATGAAAGTAGCTGGCATCTCACTCTCTTTGAATCTTCTTTATCATGCTAAGAGGAGCAGGAAAAAGCAAAAAATTTCAGACTTGCACCTTGCAATGCGGAGAAATTACTGTTTGTGCATTTACAATATTCATTGATTTTTGCCATTGAAAAACATCATGTTATTCATATACCAGAAATGTTTGAAGCTACTGACTGAATCAAAGGAGCTGGCATCTCACTCTCTTTGAATCTTCTTTATCATGCTAAGAGGAGCAGGAAAAAGCAAAAAATTTCAGAATTGCACCTTGCAATGCGGAGAAATTACTGTTTGTGCATTTACAATCTTCATTGATTTTTGCCATTGAAAAACGTCCAGAAATGATTGAAGCTACTGACTGAATGAAAGGAGCTGGCATCTCACTCTCTTTGAATCTTCTTTATCATGCTAAGAGGAGCAGGAAAAAGCAAAAAATTTCAGAATTGCACATTGCAATGTGGAGAAATTACTGTTTGTGCATTTACAATATTCATTGATTTTTACCATTGAAAAACGTCCAGAAATGATTGAAGCTACTGACTGAATGAAAGTAGCTGGCATCTCACTCTCTTTGAATCTTCTTTATCATGCTAAGAGGAGCAGGAAAAAGCAAAAAATTTCAGACTTGCACCTTGCAATGCGGAGAAATTACTGTTTGTGCATTTACAATATTCATTGATTTTTGCCATTGAAAAACATCATGTTATTCATATACCAGAAATGTTTGAAGCTACTGACTGAATGAAAGGAGCTGGCATCTCACTCTCTTTGAATCTTCTTTATCATGCTAAGAGGAGCAGGAAAAAGCAAAAAATTTCAGAATTGCACCTTGCAATGCGGAGAAATTACTGTTTGTGCATTTACAATATTCATTGATTTTTGCCATTGAAAAACGTCCAGAAATGATTGAAGCTACTGACTGAATGAAAGGAGCTGGCATCTCACTCTCTTTGAATCTTCTTTATCATGCTAAGAGGAGCAGGAAAAAGCAAAAAATTTCAGAATTGCGCCTTGCAATGCGGAGAAATTACTGTTTGTGCATTTACAATATTCATTGATTTTTGCCATTGAAAAACATCCAGAAATGATTGAAGCTACTGACTGAATGAAAGGAGCTGGCATCTCACTCTCTTTGAATTTTCTTTATCATGCTAAGAGGAGCAGGAAAAAGCAAAAAATTTCAGAATTGCACCTTGCAATGTGGAGAAATTACTGTTTGTGCATTTACAATATTCATTGATTTTTGCCATTGAAAAACATCATGTTATTCATATACCAGAAATGTTTGAAGCTACTGACTGAATGAAAGGAGCTGGCATCTCACTCTCTTTGAATCTTCTTTATCATGCTAAGAGGAGCAGGAAAAAGCAAAAAATTTCAGAATTGCACCTTGCAATGTGGAGAAATTACTGTTTGTGCATTTACAATATTCATTGATTTTTACCATTGAAAAACGTCCAGAAATGATTGAAGCTACTGACTGAATGAAAGTAGCTGGCATCTCACTCTCTTTGAATCTTCTTTATCATGCTAAGAGGAGCAGGAAAAAGCAAAAAATTTCAGACTTGCACCTTGCAATGCGGAGAAATTACTGTTTGTGCATTTACAATATTCATTGATTTTTGCCATTGAAAAACATCATGTTATTCATATACCAGAAATGTTTGAAGCTACTGACTGAATGAAAGGAGCTGGCATCTCACTCTCTTTGAATCTTCTTTATCATGCTAAGAGGAGCAGGAAAAAGCAAAAAATTTCAGAATTGCACCTTGCAATGTGGAGAAATTACTGTTTGTGCATTTACAATATTCATTGATTTTTACCATTGAAAAACGTCCAGAAATGATTGAAGCTACTGACTGAATGAAAGTAGCTGGCATCTCACTCTCTTTGAATCTTCTTTATCATGCTAAGAGGAGCAGGAAAAAGCAAAAAATTTCAGACTTGCACCTTGCAATGCGGAGAAATTACTGTTTGTGCATTTACAATATTCATTGATTTTTGCCATTGAAAAACATCATGTTATTCATATACCAGAAATGTTTGAAGCTACTGACTGAATGAAAGGAGCTGGCATCTCACTCTCTTTGAATCTTCTTTATCATGCTAAGAGGAGCAGGAAAAAGCAAAAAATTTCAGAATTGCACCTTGCAATGCGGAGAAATTACTGTTTGTGCATTTACAATATTCATTGATTTTTGCCATTGAAAAACGTCCAGAAATGATTGAAGCTACTGACTGAATGAAAGGAGCTGGCATCTCACTCTCTTTGAATCTTCTTTATCATGCTAAGAGGAGCAGGAAAAAGCAAAAAATTTCAGAATTGCACCTTGCAATGTGGAGAAATTACTGTTTGTGCATTTACAATATTCATTGATTTTTGCCATTGAAAAACATCATGTTATTCATATACCAGAAATGTTTGAAGCTACTGACTGAATGAAAGGAGCTGGCATCTCACTCTCTTTGAATCTTCTTTATCATGCTAAGAGGAGCAGGAAAAAGCAAAAAATTTCAGAATTGCACCTTGCAATGTGGAGAAATTACTGTTTGTGCATTTACAATATTCATTGATTTTTACCATTGAAAAACGTCCAGAAATGATTGAAGCTACTGACTGAATGAAAGTAGCTGGCATCTCACTCTCTTTGAATCTTCTTTATCATGCTAAGAGGAGCAGGAAAAAGCAAAAAATTTCAGACTTGCACCTTGCAATGCGGAGAAATTACTGTTTGTGCATTTACAATATTCATTGATTTTTGCCATTGAAAAACATCATGTTATTCATATACCAGAAATGTTTGAAGCTACTGACTGAATGAAAGGAGCTGGCATCTCACTCTCTTTGAATCTTCTTTATCATGCTAAGAGGAGCAGGAAAAAGCAAAAAATTTCAGAATTGCACCTTGCAATGTGGAGAAATTACTGTTTGTGCATTTACAATATTCATTGATTTTTACCATTGAAAACGTCCAGAAATGATTGAAGCTACTGACTGAATGAAAGTAGCTGGCATCTCACTCTCTTTGAATCTTCTTTATCATGCTAAGAGGAGCAGGAAAAAGCAAAAAATTTCAGACTTGCACCTTGCAATGCGGAGAAATTACTGTTTGTGCATTTACAATATTCATTGATTTTTGCCATTGAAAAACATCATGTTATTCATATACCAGAAATGTTTGAAGCTACTGACTGAATCAAAGGAGCTGGCATCTCACTCTCTTTGAATCTTCTTTATCATGCTAAGAGGAGCAGGAAAAAGCAAAAAATTTCAGAATTGCACCTTGCAATGCGGAGAAATTACTGTTTGTGCATTTACAATATTCATTGATTTTTGCCATTGAAAAACGTCCAGAAATGATTGAAGCTACTGACTGAATGAAAGGAGCTGGCATCTCACTCTCTTTGAATCTTCTTTATCATGCTAAGAGGAGCAGGAAAAAGCAAAAAATTTTAGAATTGCACATTGCAATGTGGAGAAATTACTGTTTGTGCATTTACAATATTCATTGATTTTTACCATTGAAAAACGTCCAGAAATGATTGAAGCTACTGACTGAATGAAAGTAGCTGGCATCTCACTCTCTTTGAATCTTCTTTATCATGCTAAGAGGAGCAGGAAAAAGCAAAAAATTTCAGACTTGCACCTTGCAATGCGGAGAAATTACTGTTTGTGCATTTACAATATTCATTGATTTTTGCCATTGAAAAACATCATGTTATTCATATACCAGAAATGTTTGAAGCTACTGACTGAATGAAAGGAGCTGGCATCTCACTCTCTTTGAATCTTCTTTATCATGCTAAGAGGAGCAGGAAAAAGCAAAAAATTTCAGAATTGCACCTTGCAATGCGGAGAAATTACTGTTTGTGCATTTACAATATTCATTGATTTTTGCCATTGAAAAACGTCCAGAAATGATTGAAGCTACTGACTGAATGAAAGGAGCTGGCATCTCACTCTCTTTGAATCTTCTTTATCATGCTAAGAGGAGCAGGAAAAAGCAAAAAATTTCAGAATTGCGCCTTGCAATGCGGAGAAATTACTGTTTGTGCATTTACAATATTCATTGATTTTTGCCATTGAAAAACATCCAGAAATGATTGAAGCTACTGACTGAATGAAAGGAGCTGGCATCTCACTCTCTTTGAATCTTCTTTATCATGCTAAGAGGAGCAGGAAAAAGCAAAAAATTTCAGAATTGCACCTTGCAATGCGGAGAAATTACTGTTTGTGCATTTACAATATTCATTGATTTTTGCCATTGAAAAACATCATGTTATTCATATACCAGAAATGTTTGAAGCTACTGACTGAATGAAAGGAGCTGACATCTCACTCTCTTTGAATCTTCTTTATCATGCTAAGAGGAGCAGGAAAAAGCAAAAAATTTCAGAATTGCACCTTGCAATGCGGAGAAATTACTGTTTGTGCATTTACAATATTCATTGATTTTTGCCATTGAAAAACGTCCAGAAATGATTGAAGCTACTGACTGAATGAAAGGAGCTGGCATCTCACTCTCTTTGAATCTTCTTTATCATGCTAAGAGGAGCAGGAAAAAGCAAAAAATTTCAGAATTGCACCTTGCAATGCGGAGAAATTACTGTTTGTGCATTTACAATATTCATTGATTTTTGCCATTGAAAAACATCATGTTATTCATATACCAGAAATGTTTGAAGCTACTGACTGAATGAAAGGAGCTGGCATCTCACTCTCTTTGAATCTTCTTTATCATGCTAAGAGGAGCAGGAAAAAGCAAAAAATTTCAGAATTGCACCTTGCAATGTGGAGAAATTACTGTTTGTGCATTTACAATATTCATTGATTTTTGCCATTGAAAAACATCATGTTATTCATATACCAGAAATGTTTGAAGCTACTGACTGAATGAAAGGAGCTGGCATCTCACTCTCTTTGAATCTTCTTTATCATGCTAAGAGGAGCAGGAAAAAGCAAAAAATTTCAGAATTGCACCTTGCAATGTGGAGAAATTACTGTTTGTGCATTTACAATATTCATTGATTTTTACCATTGAAAAACGTCCAGAAATGATTGAAGCTACTGACTGAATGAAAGTAGCTGGCATCTCACTCTCTTTGAATCTTCTTTATCATGCTAAGAGGAGCAGGAAAAAGCAAAAAATTTCAGACTTGCACCTTGCAATGCGGAGAAATTACTGTTTGTGCATTTACAATATTCATTGATTTTTGCCATTGAAAAACATCATGTTATTCATATATCAGAAATGTTTGAAGCTACTGACTGAATGAAAGGAGCTGGCATCTCACTCTCTTTGAATCTTCTTTATCATGCTAAGAGGAGCAGGAAAAAGCAAAAAATTTCAGAATTGCACCTTGCAATGTGGAGAAATTACTGTTTGTGCATTTACAATATTCATTGATTTTTACCATTGAAAAACGTCCAGAAATGATTGAAGCTACTGACTGAATGAAAGTAGCTGGCATCTCACTCTCTTTGAATCTTCTTTATCATGCTAAGAGGAGCAGGAAAAAGCAAAAAATTTCAGACTTGCACCTTGCAATGCGGAGAAATTACTGTTTGTGCATTTACAATATTCATTGATTTTTGCCATTGAAAAACATCATGTTATTCATATACCAGAAATGTTTGAAGCTACTGACTGAATCAAAGGAGCTGGCATCTCACTCTCTTTGAATCTTCTTTATCATGCTAAGAGGAGCAGGAAAAAGCAAAAAATTTCAGAATTGCACCTTGCAATGCGGAGAAATTACTGTTTGTGCATTTACAATATTCATTGATTTTTGCCATTGAAAAACGTCCAGAAATGATTTAAGCTACTGACTGAATGAAAGGAGCTGGCATCTCACTCTCTTTGAATCTTCTTTATCATGCTAAGAGGAGCAGGAAAAAGCAAAAAATTTCAGAATTGCACCTTGCAATGCGGAGAAATTACTGTTTGTGCATTTACAATATTCATTGATTTTTGCCATTGAAAAACGTCCAGAAATGATTGAAGCTACTGACTGAATGAAAGGAGCTGGCATCTCACTCTCTTTGAATCTTCTTTATCATGCTAAGAGGAGCAGGAAAAAGCAAAAAATTTCAGAATTGCACCTTGCAATGCGGAGAAATTACTGTTTGTGCATTTACAATATTCATTGATTTTTGCCATTGAAAAACATGTTATTCATATACCAGAAATGTTTGAAGCTACTGACTGAATGAAAGGAGCTGGCACCTCACTCTCTTTGAATCTTCTTTATCATGCTAAGAGGAGCAGGAAAAAGCAAAAAATTTCAGAATTGCACCTTGCAATGCGGAGAAATTACTGTTTGTGCATATACAATATTCATTGATTTTTGCCATTGAAAAACGTCCAGAAATGATTGAAGCTACTGATTGAATGAAAGGAGCTGGCATCTCACTCTCTTTGAATCTTCTTTATCATGCTAAGAGGAGCAGGAAAAAGCAAAAAATTTCAGAATTGCACCTTGCAATGCGGAGAAATTACTGTTTGTGCATTTACAATATTCATTGATTTTTGCCATTGAAAAACATGTTATTCATATACCAGAAATGTTTGAAGCTACTGACTGAATGAAAGGAGCTGGCACCTCACTCTCTTTGAATCTTCTTTATCATGCTAAGAGGAGCGGGAAAAAGCAAAAAATTTCAGAATTGCACCTTGCAATGCGGAGAAATTACTGTTTGTGCATTTACAATATTCATTGATTTTTGCCATTGAAAAACGTCCAGAAATGATTGAAGCTACTGACTGAATGAAAGGAGCTGGCATCTCACTCTCTTTGAATCTTCTTTATCATGCTAAGAGGAGCAGGAAAAAGCAAAAAATTTCAGAATTGCACCTTGCAATGCGGAGAAATTACTGTTTGTGCATTTACAATATTCATTGATTTTTGCCATTGAAAAACATCATGTTATTCATATACCAGAAATGTTTGAAGCTACTGACTGAATGAAAGGAGTTGGCATCTCACTCTCTTTGAATCTTCTTTATCATGCTAAGAGGAGCAGGAAAAAGCAAAAAATTTCAGAATTGCACCTTGCAATGCGGAGAAATTACTGTTTGTGCATTTACAATATTCATTGATTTTTGCCATTGAAAAACATCATGTTATTCATATACCAGAAATGTTTGAAGCTACTGACTGAATGAAAGGAGCTGGCATCTCACTCTCTTTGAATCTTCTTTATCATGCTAAGAGGAGCAGGAAAAAGCAAAAAATTTTAGAATTGCACATTGCAATGTGGAGAAATTACTGTTTGTGCATTTACAATATTCATTGATTTTTACCATTGAAAAACGTCCAGAAATGATTGAAGCTACTGACTGAATGAAAGTAGCTGGCATCTCACTCTCTTTGAATCTTCTTTATCATGCTAAGAGGAGCAGGAAAAAGCAAAAAATTTCAGACTTGCACCTTGCAATGCGGAGAAATTACTGTTTGTGCATTTACAATATTCATTGATTTTTGCCATTGAAAAACATCATGTTATTCATATACCAGAAATGTTTGAAGCTACTGACTGAATGAAAGGAGCTGGCATCTCACTCTCTTTGAATCTTCTTTATCATGCTAAGAGGAGCAGGAAAAAGCAAAAAATTTCAGAATTGCACCTTGCAATGCGGAGAAATTACTGTTTGTGCATTTACAATATTCATTGATTTTTGCCATTGAAAAACGTCCAGAAATGATTGAAGCTACTGACTGAATGAAAGGAGCTGGCATCTCACTCTCTTTGAATCTTCTTTATCATGCTAAGAGGAGCAGGAAAAAGCAAAAAATTTCAGAATTGCACCTTGCAATGCGGAGAAATTACTGTTTGTGCATTTACAATATTCATTGATTTTTGCCATTGAAAAACGTCCAGAAATGATTGAAGGTACTGACTGAATGAAAGGAGCTGGCATCTCACTCTCTTTGAATCTTCTTTATCATGCTAAGAGGAGCAGGAAAAAGCAAAAAATTTCAGAATTGCACCTTGCAATGCGGAGAAATTACTGTTTGTGCATTTACAATATTCATTGATTTTTGCCATTGAAAAACGTCCAGAAATGATTGAAGCTACTGACTGAATGAAAGGAGCTGGCATCTCACTCTCTTTGAATCTTCTTTATCATGCTAAGAGGAGCAGGAAAAAGAAAAAAATTTCAGAATTGCACCTTGCAATGCGGAGAAATTACTGTTTGTGCATTTACAATATTCATTGATTTTTGCCATTGAAAAACATCATGTTATTCATATACCAGAAATGTTTGAAGCTACTGACTGAATGAAAGGAGTTGGCATCTCACTCTCTTTGAATCTTCTTTATCATGCTAAGAGGAGCAGGAAAAAGCAAAACATTTCAGAATTGCACCTTGCAATGCGGAGAAATTACTGTTTGTGCATTTACAATATTCATTGATTTTTGCCATTGAAAAACATCATGTTATTCATATACCAGAAATGTTTGAAGCTACTGACTGAATGAAAGGAGCTGGCATCTCACTCTCTTTGAATCTTCTTTATCATGCTAAGAGGAGCAGGAAAAAGCAAAAAATTTTAGAATTGCACATTGCAATGTGGAGAAATTACTGTTTGTGCATTTACAATATTCATTGATTTTTACCATTGAAAAACGTCCAGAAATGATTGAAGCTACTGACTGAATGAACGTAGCTGGCATCTCACTCTCTTTGAATCTTCTTTATCATGCTAAGAGGAGCAGGAAAAAGCAAAAAATTTCAGACTTGCACCTTGCAATGCGGAGAAATTACTGTTTGTGCATTTACAATATTCATTGATTTTTGCCATTGAAAAACATCATGTTATTCATATACCAGAAATGTTTGAAGCTACTGACTGAATGAAAGGAGCTGGCATCTCACTCTCTTTGAATCTTCTTTATCATGCTAAGAGGAGCAGGAAAAAGCAAAAAATTTCAGAATTGCACCTTGCAATGCGGAGAAATTACTGTTTGTGCATTTACAATATTCATTGATTTTTGCCATTGAAAAACGTCCAGAAATGATTGAAGCTACTGACTGAATGAAAGGAGCTGGCATCTCACTCTCTTTGAATCTTCTTTATCATGCTAAGAGGAGCAGGAAAAAGCAAAAAATTTCAGAATTGCACCTTGCAATGCGGAGAAATTACTGTTTGTGCATTTACAATATTCATTGATTTTTGCCATTGAAAAACATCATGTTATTCATATACCAGAAATGTTTGAAGCTACTGACTGAATGAAAGGAGCTGACATCTCACTCTCTTTGAATCTTCTTTATCATGCTAAGAGGAGCAGGAAAAAGCAAAAAATTTCAGAATTGCACCTTGCAATGCGGAGAAATTACTGTTTGTGCATTTACAATATTCATTGATTTTTGCCATTGAAAAACGTCCAGAAATGATTGAAGCTACTGACTGAATGAAAGGAGCTGGCATCTCACTCTCTTTGAATCTTCTTTATCATGCTAAGAGGAGCAGGAAAAAGCAAAAAATTTCAGAATTGCACCTTGCAATGCGGAGAAATTACTGTTTGTGCATTTACAATATTCATTGATTTTTGCCATTGAAAAACATCATGTTATTCATATACCAGAAATGTTTGAAGCTACTGACTGAATGAAAGGAGCTGGCATCTCACTCTCTTTGAATCTTCTTTATCATGCTAAGAGGAGCAGGAAAAAGCAAAAAATTTCAGAATTGCACCTTGCAATGTGGAGAAATTACTGTTTGTGCATTTACAATATTCATTGATTTTTGCCATTGAAAAACATCATGTTATTCATATACCAGAAATGTTTGAAGCTACTGACTGAATGAAAGGAGCTGGCATCTCACTCTCTTTGAATCTTCTTTATCATGCTAAGAGGAGCAGGAAAAAGCAAAAAATTTCAGAATTGCACCTTGCAATGTGGAGAAATTACTGTTTGTGCATTTACAATATTCATTGATTTTTACCATTGAAAAACGTCCAGAAATGATTGAAGCTACTGACTGAATGAAAGTAGCTGGTATCTCACTCTCTTTGAATCTTCTTTATCATGCTAAGAGGAGCAGGAAAAAGCAAAAAATTTCAGACTTGCACCTTGCAATGCGGAGAAATTACTGTTTGTGCATTTACAATATTCATTGATTTTTGCCATTGAAAAACATCATGTTATTCATATACCAGAAATGTTTGAAGCTACTGACTGAATGAAAGGAGCTGGCATCTCACTCTCTTTGAATCTTCTTTATCATGCTAAGAGGAGCAGGAAAAAGCAAAAAATTTCAGAATTGCACCTTGCAATGTGGAGAAATTACTGTTTGTGCATTTACAATATTCATTGATTTTTACCATTGAAAAACGTCCAGAAATGATTGAAGCTACTGACTGAATGAAAGTAGCTGGCATCTCACTCTCTTTGAATCTTCTTTATCATGCTAAGAGGAGCAGGAAAAAGCAAAAAATTTCAGACTTGCACCTTGCAATGCGGAGAAATTACTGTTTGTGCATTTACAATATTCATTGATTTTTGCCATTGAAAAACATCATGTTATTCATATACCAGAAATGTTTGAAGCTACTGACTGAATCAAAGGAGCTGGCATCTCACTCTCTTTGAATCTTCTTTATCATGCTAAGAGGAGCAGGAAAAAGCAAAAAATTTCAGAATTGCACCTTGCAATGCGGAGAAATTACTGTTTGTGCATTTACAATATTCATTGATTTTTGCCATTGAAAAACGTCCAGAAATGATTGAAGCTACTGACTGAATGAAAGGAGCTGGCATCTCACTCTCTTTGAATCTTCTTTATCATGCTAAGAGGAGCAGGAAAAAGCAAAAAATTTCAGAATTGCACCTTGCAATGCGGAGAAATTACTGTTTGTGCATTTACAATATTCATTGATTTTTGCCATTGAAAAACGTCCAGAAATGATTGAAGCTACTGACTGAATGAAAGGAGCTGGCATCTCACTCTCTTTGAATCTTCTTTATCATGCTAAGAGGAGCAGGAAAAAGCAAAAAAATTCAGAATTGCACCTTGCAATGCGGAGAAATTACTGTTTGTGCATTTACAATATTCATTGATTTTTGCCATTGAAAAACATGTTATTCATATACCAGAAATGTTTGAAGCTACTGACTGAATGAAAGGAGCTGGCACCTCACTCTCTTTGAATCTTCTTTATCATGCTAAGAGGAGCGGGAAAAAGCAAAAAATTTCAGAATTGCACCTTGCAATGCGGAGAAATTACTGTTTGTGCATTTACAATATTCATTGATTTTTGCCATTGAAAAACGTCCAGAAATGATTGAAGGTACTGACTGAATGAAAGGAGCTGGCATCTCACTCTCTTTGAATCTTCTTTATCATGCTAAGAGGAGCAGGAAAAAGCAAAAAATTTCAGAATTGCACCTTGCAATGCGGAGAAATTACTGTTTGTGCATTTACAATATTCATTGATTTTTGCCATTGAAAAACATCATGTTATTCATATACCAGAAATGTTTGAAGCTACTGACTGAATGAAAGGAGCTGGCATCTCACTCTGAATCTTCTTTATCATGCTAAGAGGAGCAGGAAAAAGCAAAAAATTTCAGAATTGCACCTTGCAATGTGGAGAAATTACTGTTTGTGCATTTACAATATTCATTGATTTTTGCCATTGAAAAACATCATGTTATTCATATACCAGAAATGTTTGAAGCTACTGACTGAATGAAAGGAGCTGGCATCTCACTCTCTTTGAATCTTCTTTATCATGCTAAGAGGAGCAGGAAAAAGCAAAAAATTTCAGAATTGCACCTTGCAATGTGGAGAAATTACTGTTTGTGCATTTACAATATTCATTGATTTTTACCATTGAAAAACGTCCAGAAATGATTGAAGCTACTGACTGAATGAAAGTAGCTGGCATCTCACTCTCTTTGAATCTTCTTTATCATGCTAAGAGGAGCAGGAAAAAGCAAAAAATTTCAGACTTGCACCTTGCAATGCGGAGAAATTACTGTTTGTGCATTTACAATATTCATTGATTTTTGCCATTGAAAAACATCATGTTATTCATATACCAGAAATGTTTGAAGCTACTGACTGAATGAAAGGAGCTGGCATCTCACTCTCTTTGAATCTTCTTTATCATGCTAAGAGGAGCAGGAAAAAGCAAAAAATTTCAGAATTGCACCTTGCAATGTGGAGAAATTACTGTTTGTGCATTTACAATATTCATTGATTTTTACCATTGAAAAACGTCCAGAAATGATTGAAGCTACTGACTGAATGAAAGTAGCTGGCATCTCACTCTCTTTGAATCTTCTTTATCATGCTAAGAGGAGCAGGAAAAAGCAAAAAATTTCAGACTTGCACCTTGCAATGCGGAGAAATTACTGTTTGTGCATTTACAATATTCATTGATTTTTGCCATTGAAAAACATGTTATTCATATACCAGAAATGTTTGAAGCTACTGACTGAATGAAAGGAGCTGGCACCTCACTCTCTTTGAATCTTCTTTATCATGCTAAGAGGAGCGGGAAAAAGCAAAAAATTTCAGAATTGCACCTTGCAATGCGGAGAAATTACTGTTTGTGCATTTACAATATTCATTGATTTTTGCCATTGAAAAACGTCCAGAAATGATTGAAGGTACTGACTGAATGAAAGGAGCTGGCATCTCACTCTCTTTGAATCTTCTTTATCATGCTAAGAGGAGCAGGAAAAAGCAAAAAATTTCAGAATTGCACCTTGCAATGCGGAGAAATTACTGTTTGTGCATTTACAATATTCATTGATTTTTGCCATTGAAAAACATCATGTTATTCATATACCAGAAATGTTTGAAGCTACTGACTGAATGAAAGGAGCTGGCATCTCACTCTCTTTGAATCTTCTTTATCATGCTAAGAGGAGCAGGAAAAAGCAAAAAATTTCAGAATTGCACCTTGCAATGTGGAGAAATTACTGTTTGTGCATTTACAATATTCATTGATTTTTACCATTGAAAAACGTCCAGAAATGATTGAAGCTACTGACTGAATGAAAGTAGCTGGCATCTCACTCTCTTTGAATATTCTTTATCATGCTAAGAGGAGCAGGAAAAAGCAAAAAATTTCAGACTTGCACCTTGCAATGCGGAGAAATTACTGTTTGTGCATTTACAATATTCATTGATTTTTGCCATTGAAAAACATCATGTTATTCATATACCAGAAATGTTTGAAGCTACTGACTGAATCAAAGGAGCTGGCATCTCACTCTCTTTGAATCTTCTTTATCATGCTAAGAGGAGCAGGAAAAAGCAAAAAATTTCAGAATTGCACCTTGCAATGCGGAGAAATTACTGTTTGTGCATTTACAATATTCATTGATTTTTGCCATTGAAAAACGTCCAGAAATGATTGAAGCTACTGACTGAATGAAAGGAGCTGGCATCTCACTCTCTTTGAATCTTCTTTATCATGCTAAGAGGAGCAGGAAAAAGCAAAAAATTTCAGAATTGCACCTTGCAATGCGGAGAAATTACTGTTTGTGCATTTACAATATTCATTGATTTTTGCCATTGAAAAACGTCCAGAAATGATTGAAGCTACTGACTGAATGAAAGGAGCTGGCATCTCACTCTCTTTGAATCTTCTTTATCATGCTAAGAGGAGCAGGAAAAAGCAAAAAATTTCAGAATTGCACCTTGCAATGCGGAGAAATTACTGTTTGTGCATTTACAATATTCATTGATTTTTGCCATTGAAAAACATGTTATTCATATACCAGAAATGTTTGAAGCTACTGACTGAATGAAAGGAGCTGGCACCTCACTCTCTTTGAATCTTCTTTATCATGCTAAGAGGAGCGGGAAAAAGCAAAAAATTTCAGAATTGCACCTTGCAATGCGGAGAAATTACTGTTTGTGCATTTACAATATTCATTGATTTTTGCCATTGAAAAACGTCCAGAAATGATTGAAGGTACTGACTGAATGAAAGGAGCTGGCATCTCACTCTCTTTGAATCTTCTTTATCATGCTAAGAGGAGCAGGAAAAAGCAAAAAATTTCAGAATTGCACCTTGCAATGCGGAGAAATTACTGTTTGTGCATTTACAATATTCATTGATTTTTGCCATTGAAAAACGTCCAGAAATGATTGAAGCTACTGACTGAATGAAAGGAGCTGGCATCTCACTCTCTTTGAATCTTCTTTATCATGCTAAGAGGAGCAGGAAAAAGCAAAAAATTTCAGAATTGCACCTTGCAATGCGGAGAAATTACTGTTTGTGCATTTACAATATTCATTGATTTTTGCCATTGAAAAACATCATGTTATTCATATACCAGAAATGTTTGAAGCTACTGACTGAATGAAAGGAGTTGGCATCTCACTCTCTTTGAATCTTCTTTATCATGCTAAGAGGAGCAGGAAAAATCAAAAAATTTCAGAATTGCACCTTGCAATGTGGAGAAATTACTGTTTGTGTATTTACAATATTCATTGATTTTTACCATTGAAAAACGTCCAGAAATGATTGAAGCTACTGACTGAATGAAAGTAGCTGGCATCTCACTCTCTTTGAATCTTCTTTATCATGCTAAGAGGAGCAGGAAAAAGCAAAAAATTTCAGACTTGCACCTTGCAATGCGGAGAAATTACTGTTTGTGCATTTACAATATTCATTGATTTTTGCCATTGAAAAACATCATGTTATTCATATACCAGAAATGTTTGAAGCTACTGACTGAATGAAAGGAGTTGGCATCTCACTCTCTTTGAATCTTCTTTATCATGCTAAGAGGAGCAGGAAAAAGCAAAAAATTTCAGAATTGCACCTTGCAATGTGGAGAAATTACTGTTTGTGCATTTACAATATTCATTGATTTTTACCATTGAAAAACGTCCAGAAATGATTGAAGCTACTGACTGAATGAAAGGAGCTGGCATCTCACTCTCTTTGAATCTTCTTTATCATGCTAAGAGGAGCAGGAAAAAGCAAAAAATTTCAGAATTGCACCTTGCAATGCGGAGAAATTACTGTTTGTGCATTTACAATATTCATTGATTTTTGCCATGGAAAAACGTCCAGAAATGATTGAAGCTACTGACTGAATGAAAGGAGCTGGCATCTCACTCTCTTTGAATCTTCTTTATCATGCTAAGAGGAGCAGGAAAAAGCAAAAAATTTCAGAATTGCACCTTGCAATGCGGAGAAATTACTGTTTGTGCATTTACAATATTCATTGATTTTTGCCATTGAAAAACATCATGTTATTCATATACCAGAAATGATTGAAGCTACTGACTGAATGAAAGGAGCTGGCATCTCACTCTCTTTGAATCTTCTTTATCATGCTAAGAGGAGCAGGAAAAAGCAAAAAATTTCAGAATTGCACCTTGCAATGCGGAGAAATTACTGTTTGTGCATTTACAATATTCATTGATTTTTGCCATTGAAAAACGTCCAGAAATGATTGAAGCTACTGACTGAATGAAAGGAGCTGGCATCTCACTCTCTTTGAATCTTCTTTATCATGCTAAGAGGAGCAGGAAAAAGCAAAAAATTTCAGAATTGCACCTTGCAATGCGGAGAAATTACTGTTTGTGCATTTACAATATTCATTGATTTTTGCGATTGAAAAACATCATGTTATTAATATACCAGAAATGATTGAAGCTACAGACTGAATGAAAGGAGCTGGCATCTCACTCTCTTTGAATCTTCTTTATCATGCTAAGAGGAGCAGGAAAAAGTAAAAAATTTCAGAATTGCACCTTGCAATGCGGAGAAATTACTGTTTGTGCATTTACAATATTCAATGATTTTTGCCATTGAAAAACGTCCAGAAATGATTGAAGCTACTGACTGAATGAAAGGAGCTGGCATCTCACTCTCTTTGAATCTTGTTTATCATGCTAAGAGGAGCAGGAAAAAGCAAAAAATTTCAGAATTGCACCTTGCAATGCGGAGAAATTACTGTTTGTGCATTTACAATATTCATTGATTTTTGCCATTGAAAAACGTCCAGAAATGATTGAAGCTACTGACTGAATGAAAGGAGCTGGCATCTCACTCTCTTTGAATCTTCTTTATCATGCTAAGAGGAGCAGGAAAAAGCAAAAAATTTCAGAATTGCACCTTGCAATGCGGAGAAATTACTGTTTGTGCATTTACAATATTCATTGATTTTTGCCATTGAAAAACATCATGTTATTCATACCCAGAAATGATTGAAGCTACTGACTGAATGAAAGGAGCTGGCATCTCACTCTCTTTGAATCTTCTTTATCATGCTAAGAGGAGCAGGAAAAAGCAAAAAATTTCAGAATTGCACCTTGCAATGCGGAGAAATTACTGTTTGTGCATTTACAATATTCATTGATTTTTGCCATTGAAAAACGTCCAGAAATGATTGAAGCTACTGACTGAATGAAAGGAGCTGGCATCTCACTCTCTTTGAATCTTCTTTATCATGCTAAGAGGAGCAGGAAAAAGCAAAAAATTTCAGAATTGCACCTTGCAATGCGGAGAAATTACTGTTTGTGCATTTACAATATTCATTGATTTTTGCCATTGAAAAACGTCCAGAAATGATTGAAGCTACTGACTGAATGAAAGGAGTTGGCATCTCACTCTCTTTGAATCTTCTTTACCATGCTAAGAGGAGCAGGAAAAAGCAAAAAATTTCAGAATTGCACCTTGCAATGCGGAGAAATTACTGTTTGTGCATTTACAATATTCATTGATTTTTGACATTGAAAAACATCATGTTATTCATATACCAGAAATAATTGAAGCTACTGACTGAATGAAAGGAGCTGGCATCTCACTCTCTTTGAATCTTCTTTATCATGCTAAGAGGAGCAGGAAAAAGCAAAAAATTTCAGAATTGCACCTTGCAATGCGGAGAAATTACTGTTTGTGCATTTACAATATTCATTGATTTTTGCCATTGAAAAACGTCCAGAAATGATTGAAGCTACTGACTGAATGAAAGGAGCTGGCATCTCACTCTCTTTGAATCTTCTTTATCATGCTAAGAGGAGCAGGAAAAAGCAAAAAATTTCAGAATTGCACCTTGCAATGCGGAGAAATTACTGTTTGTGCATTTACAATATTCATTGATTTTTGCCATTGAAAAACATCATGTTATTCATATACCAGAAATGTTTGAAGCTACTGACTGAATGAAAGGAGTTGGCATCTCACTCTCTTTGAATCTTCTTTATCATGCTAAGAGGAGCAGGAAAAATCAAAAAATTTCAGAATTGCACCTTGCAATGTGGAGAAATTACTGTTTGTGCATTTACAATATTCATTGATTTTTACCATTGAAAAACGTCCAGAAATGATTGAAGCTACTGACTGAATGAAAGTAGCTGGCATCTCACTCTCTTTGAATCTTCTTTATCATGCTAAGAGGAGCAGGAAAAAGCAAAAAATTTCAGACTTGCACCTTGCAATGCGGAGAAATTACTGTTTGTGCATTTACAATATTCATTGATTTTTGCCATTGAAAAACATCATGTTATTCATATACCAGAAATGTTTGAAGCTACTGACTGAATGAAAGGAGTTGGCATCTCACTCTCTTTGAATCTTCTTTATCATGCTAAGAGGAGCAGGAAAAAGCAAAAAATTTCAGAATTGCACCTTGCAATGTGGAGAAATTACTGTTTGTGCATTTACAATATTCATTGATTTTTACCATTGAAAAACGTCCAGAAATGATTGAAGCTACTGACTGAATGAAAGGAGCTGGCATCTCACTCTCTTTGAATCTTCTTTATCATGCTAAGAGGAGCAGGAAAAAGCAAAAAATTTCAGAATTGCACCTTGCAATGCGGAGAAATTACTGTTTGTGCATTTACAATATTCATTGATTTTTGCCATGGAAAAACGTCCAGAAATGATTGAAGCTACTGACTGAATGAAAGGAGCTGGCATCTCACTCTCTTTGAATCTTCTTTATCATGCTAAGAGGAGCAGGAAAAAGCAAAAAATTTCAGAATTGCACCTTGCAATGCGGAGAAATTACTGTTTGTGCATTTACAATATTCATTGATTTTTGCCATTGAAAAACATCATGTTATTCATATACCAGAAATGATTGAAGCTACTGACTGAATGAAAGGAGCTGGCATCTCACTCTCTTTGAATCTTCTTTATCATGCTAAGAGGAGCAGGAAAAAGCAAAAAATTTCAGAATTGCACCTTGCAATGCGGAGAAATTACTGTTTGTGCATTTACAATATTCATTGATTTTTGCCATTGAAAAACGTCCAGAAATGATTGAAGCTACTGACTGAATGAAAGGAGCTGGCATCTCACTCTCTTTGAATCTTCTTTATCATGCTAAGAGGAGCAGGAAAAAGCAAAAAATTTCAGAATTGCACCTTGCAATGCGGAGAAATTACTGTTTGTGCATTTACAATATTCATTGATTTTTGCGATTGAAAAACATCATGTTATTAATATACCAGAAATGATTGAAGCTACAGACTGAATGAAAGGAGCTGGCATCTCACTCTCTTTGAATCTTCTTTATCATGCTAAGAGGAGCAGGAAAAAGTAAAAAATTTCAGAATTGCACCTTGCAATGCGGAGAAATTACTGTTTGTGCATTTACAATATTCAATGATTTTTGCCATTGAAAAACGTCCAGAAATGATTGAAGCTACTGACTGAATGAAAGGAGCTGGCATCTCACTCTCTTTGAATCTTGTTTATCATGCTAAGAGGAGCAGGAAAAAGCAAAAAATTTCAGAATTGCACCTTGCAATGCGGAGAAATTACTGTTTGTGCATTTACAATATTCATTGATTTTTGCCATTGAAAAACGTCCAGAAATGATTGAAGCTACTGACTGAATGAAAGGAGCTGGCATCTCACTCTCTTTGAATCTTCTTTATCATGCTAAGAGGAGCAGGAAAAAGCAAAAAATTTCAGAATTGCACCTTGCAATGCGGAGAAATTACTGTTTGTGCATTTACAATATTCATTGATTTTTGCCATTGAAAAACATCATGTTATTCATACCCAGAAATGATTGAAGCTACTGACTGAATGAAAGGAGCTGGCATCTCACTCTCTTTGAATCTTCTTTATCATGCTAAGAGGAGCAGGAAAAAGCAAAAAATTTCAGAATTGCACCTTGCAATGCGGAGAAATTACTGTTTGTGCATTTACAATATTCATTGATTTTTGCCATTGAAAAACGTCCAGAAATGATTGAAGCTACTGACTGAATGAAAGGAGCTGGCATCTCACTCTCTTTGAATCTTCTTTATCATGCTAAGAGGAGCAGGAAAAAGCAAAAAATTTCAGAATTGCACCTTGCAATGCGGAGAAATTACTGTTTGTGCATTTACAATATTCATTGATTTTTGCCATTGAAAAACGTCCAGAAATGATTGAAGCTACTGACTGAATGAAAGGAGTTGGCATCTCACTCTCTTTGAATCTTCTTTACCATGCTAAGAGGAGCAGGAAAAAGCAAAAAATTTCAGAATTGCACCTTGCAATGCGGAGAAATTACTGTTTGTGCATTTACAATATTCATTGATTTTTGACATTGAAAAACATCATGTTATTCATATACCAGAAATAATTGAAGCTACTGACTGAATGAAAGGAGCTGGCATCTCACTCTCTTTGAATCTTCTTTATCATGCTAAGAGGAGCAGGAAAAAGCAAAAAATTTCAGAATTGCACCTTGCAATGCGGAGAAATTACTGTTTGTGCATTTACAATATTCATTGATTTTTGCCATTGAAAAACGTCCAGAAATGATTGAAGCTACTGACTGAATGAAAGGAGCTGGCATCTCACTCTCTTTGAATCTTCTTTATGATGCTAAGAGGAGCAGGAAAAAGCAAAAAATTTCAGAATTGCACCTTGCAATGCGGAGAAATTACTGTTTGTGCATTTACAATATTCATTGATTTTTGCCATTGAAAAACGTCCAGAAATGATTGAAGCTACTGACTGAATGAAAGGAGCTGGCATCTCACTCTCTTTGAATTTTCTTTATCATGCTAAGAGGAGCAGGAAAAAGCAAAAAATTTCAGAATTGCACCTTGCAATGCGGAGAAATTACTGTTTGTGCATTTACAATATTCATTGATTTTTGCCATTGAAAAACATCATGTTATTCATATACCAGAAATGTTTGAAGCTATTGACTGAATGAAAGAAGCTGGCATCTCACTATCTTTGAATCTTCTTTATCATGCTATGAGGAGCAGGAAAAAGCAAAAAATTTCAGAATTGCACCTTACAATGCGGAGAAATTACTGTTTGTGCATTTACAATATTCATTGATTTTTGCCATTGAAAAACGTCCAGAAATGATTGAAGCTACTGACTGACTGAAAAGAGCTGGCATCTCACTCTCTTTGAATCTTCTTTATCATGCTAAGAGGAGCAGGAAAAAGCAAAAAATTTCAGAATTGCACCTTACAATGCGGAGAAATTACTGTTTGTGCATTTACAATATTCATTGATTTTTGCCATTGAAAAACGTCCAGAAATGATTGAAGCTACTGACTGAATGAAAGGAGCTGGCATCTCACTCTCTTTGAATCTTGTTTATCATGCTAAGAGGAGCAGGAAAAAGCAAAAAATTTCAGAATTGCACCTTGCAATGCGGAGAAATTACTGTTTGTGCATTTACAATATTCATTGATTTTTGCCATTGAAAAACGTCCAGAAATGATTGAAGCTACTGACTGAATGAAAGGAGCTGGCATCTCACTCTCTTTGAATCTTCTTTATCATGCAAAGAGGAGCAGGAAAAAGCAAAAAATTTCAGAATTGCACCTTGCAATGCGGAGAAATTACTGTTTGTGCATTTACAATATTCATTGATTTTTGCCATTGAAAAACATCATGTTATTCATATACCAGAAATGATTGAAGCTACTGACTGAATGAAAGGAGCTGGCATCTCACTCTCTTTGAATCTTCTTTATCATGCTAAGAGGAGCAGGAAAAAGCAAAAAAATTCAGAATTGCACCTTGCAATGCGGAGAAATTACTGTTTGTGCATTTACAATATTCATTGATTTTTGCCATTGAAAAACGTCCAGAAATGATTGAAGCTACTGACTGACTGAAAGGAGCTGGCATCTCACTCTCTTTGAATCTTCTTTATCATGCTAAGAGGAGCAGGAAAAAGCAAAAAATTTCAGAATTGCACCTTACAATGCGGAGAAATTACTGTTTGTGCATTTACAATATTCATTGATTTTTGCCATTGAAAAACGTCCAGAAATGATTGAAGCTACTGACTGAATGAAAGGAGCTGGCATCTCACTCTCTTTGAATCTTGTTTATCATGCTAAGAGGAGCAGGAAAAAGCAAAAAATTTCAGAATTGCACCTTGCAATGCGGAGAAATTACTGTTTGTGCATTTACAATATTCATTGATTTTTGCCATTGAAAAACGTCCAGAAATGATTGAAGCTACTGACTGAATGAAAGGAGCTGGCATCTCACTCTCTTTGAATCTTCTTTATCATGCAAAGAGGAGCAGGAAAAAGCAAAAAATTTCAGAATTGCACCTTGCAATGCGGAGAAATTACTGTTTGTGCATTTACAATATTCATTGATTTTTGCCATTGAAAAACATCATGTTATTCATATACCAGAAATGATTGAAGCTACTGACTGAATGAAAGGAGCTGGCATCTCACTCTCTTTGAATCTTCTTTATCATGCTAAGAGGAGCAGGAAAAAGCAAAAAAATTCAGAATTGCACCTTGCAATGCGGAGAAATTACTGTTTGTGCATTTACAATATTCATTGATTTTTGCCATTGAAAAACGTCCAGAAATGATTGAAGCTACTGACTGAATGAAAGGAGCTGGCATCTCACTCTCTTTGAATCTTCTTTATCATGCTAAGAGGAGCAGGAAAAAGCAAAAAATTTCAGAATTGCACCTTGCAATGCGGATAAATTACTGTTTGTGCATTTACAATATTCATTGATTTTTGCCATTGAAAAACATCATGTTATTCATATACCAGAAATGTTTGAAGCTACTGACTGAATGAAAGGAGCTGACATCTCACTCTCTTTGAATCTTCTTTATCATGCTAAGAGGAGCAGGAAAAAGCAAAAAATTTCAGAATTGCACCTTGCAATGCGGAGAAATTACTGTTTGTGCATTTACAATATTCATTGATTTTTGCCATTGAAAAACGTCCAGAAATGATTGAAGCTACTGACTGAATGAAAGGAGCTGGCATCTCACTCTCTTTGAATCTTCTTTATCATGCTAAGAGGAGCAGGAAAAAGCAAAAAATTTCAGAATTGCACCTTGCAATGCGGAGAAATTACTGTTTGTGCATTTACAATATTCATTGATTTTTGCCATTGAAAAACATCATGTTATTCATATACCAGAAATGTTTGAAGCTACTGACTGAATGAAAGGAGCTGGCATCTCACTCTCTTTGAATCTTCTTTATGATGCTAAGAGGAGCAGGAAAAAGCAAAAAATTTCAGAATTGCATCTTGCAATGCGGAGAAATTACTGTTTGTGCATTTACAATATTCATTGATTTTTGCCATTGAAAAACATCATGTTATTCATATACCAGAAATGTTTGAAGCTACTGACTGAATGAAAGGAGCTGGCATCTCACTCTCTTTGAATCTTCTTTATCATGCTAAGAGGAGCAGGAAAAAGCAAAAAATTTCAGAATTGCACCTTGCAATGTGGAGAAATTACTGTTTGTGCATTTACAATATTCATTGATTTTTACCATTGAAAAACGTCCAGAAATGATTGAAGCTACTGACTGAATGAAAGTAGCTGGCATCTCGCTCTCTTTGAATCTTCTTTATCATGCTAAGAGGAGCAGGAAAAAGCAAAAAATTTCAGACTTGCACCTTGCAATGCGGAGAAGTTACTGTTTGTGCATTTACAATATTCATTGATTTTTGCCATTGAAAAACATCATGTTATTCATATACCAGAAATGTTTGAAGCTACTGACTGAATGAAAGGAGCTGGCATCTCACTCTCTTTGAATCTTCTTTATCATGCTAAGAGGAGCAGGAAAAAGCAAAAAATTTCAGAATTGCACCTTGCAATGCGGAGAAATTACTGTTTGTGCATTTACAATATTCATTGATTTTTGCCATTGAAAAACGTCCAGAAATGATTGAAGCTACTGACTGAATGAAAGGAGCTGGCATCTCACTCTCTTTGAATCTTCTTTATCATGCTAAGAGGAGCAGGAAAAAGCAAAAAATTTCAGAATTGCACCTTGCAATGCGGAGAAATTACTGTTTGTGCATTTACAATATTCATTGATTTTTGCCATTGAAAAACGTCCAGAAATGATTGAAGCTACTGACTGAATGAAAGGAGCTGGCATCTCACTCTCTTTGAATCTTCTTTATCATGCTAAGAGGAGAAGGAAAAAGCAAAAAATTTCAGAATTGCACCTTGCAATGCGGAGAAATTACTGTTTGTGCATTTACAATATTCATTGATTTTTGCCATTGAAAAACATGTTATTCATATACCAGAAATGTTTGAAGCTACTGACTGAATGAAAGGAGCTGGCACCTCACTCTCTTTGAATCTTCTTTATCATGCTAAGAGGAGCAGGAAAAAGCAAAAAATTTCAGAATTGCACCTTGCAATGCGGAGAAATTACTGTTTGTGCATTTACAATATTCATTGATTTTTGCCATTGAAAAACGTCCAGAAATGATTGAAGGTACTGACTGAATGAAAGGAGCTGGCATCTCACTCTCTTTGAATCTTCTTTATCATGCTAAGAGGAGCAGGAAAAAGCAAAAAATTTCAGACTTGCACCTTGCAATGCGGAGAAATTACTGTTTGTGCATTTACAATATTCATTGATTTTTGCCATTGAAAAACGTCCAGAAATGATTGAAGCTACTGACTGAATGAAAGGAGCTGGCATCTCACTCTCTTTGAATCTTCTTTATCATGCTAAGAGGAGCAGGAAAAAGCAAAAAATTTCAGAATTGCACCTTGCAATGCGGAGAAATTACAGTTTGTGCATTTACAATATCATTGATTTTTGCCATTGAAAAACATCCAGAAATGATTGAAGCTACTGACTGAATGAAAGGAGCTGGCATCTCACTCTCTTTGAATCTTCTTTATCATGCTAAGAGGAGCAGGAAAAAGCAAAAAATTTCAGAATTGCACCTTGCAATGCGGAGAAATTACTGTTTGTGCATTTACAATATTCATTGATTTTTGCCATTGAAAAACATCATGTTATTCATATACCAGAAATGTTTGAAGCTACTGACTGAATGAAAGGAGCTGGCATCTCACTCTCTTTGAATCTTCTTTATCATGCTAAGAGGAGCAGGAAAAAGCAAAAAATTTCAGAATTGCACCTTGCAATGTGGAGAAATTACTGTTTGTGCATTTACAATATTCATTGATTTTTACCATTGAAAAACGTCCAGAAATGATTGAAGCTACTGACTGAATGAAAGTAGCTGGCATCTCGCTCTCTTTGAATCTTCTTTATCATGCTAAGAGGAGCAGGAAAAAGCAAAAAATTTCAGACTTGCACCTTGCAATGCGGAGAAGTTACTGTTTGTGCATTTACAATATTCATTGATTTTTGCCATTGAAAAACATCATGTTATTCATATACCAGAAATGTTTGAAGCTACTGACTGAATGAAAGGAGCTGGCATCTCACTCTCTTTGAATCTTCTTTATCATGCTAAGAGGAGCAGGAAAAAGCAAAAAATTTCAGAATTGCACCTTGCAATGCGGAGAAATTACTGTTTGTGCATTTACAATATTCATTGATTTTTGCCATTGAAAAACGTCCAGAAATGATTGAAGCTACTGACTGAATGAAAGGAGCTGGCATCTCACTCTCTTTGAATCTTCTTTATCATGCTAAGAGGAGCAGGAAAAAGCAAAAAATTTCAGAATTGCACCTTGCAATGCGGAGAAATTACTGTTTGTGCATTTACAATATTCATTGATTTTTGCCATTGAAAAACGTCCAGAAATGATTGAAGCTACTGACTGAATGAAAGGAGCTGGCATCTCACTCTCTTTGAATCTTCTTTATCATGCTAAGAGGAGAAGGAAAAAGCAAAAAATTTCAGAATTGCACCTTGCAATGCGGAGAAATTACTGTTTGTGCATTTACAATATTCATTGATTTTTGCCATTGAAAAACATGTTATTCATATACCAGAAATGTTTGAAGCTACTGACTGAATGAAAGGAGCTGGCACCTCACTCTCTTTGAATCTTCTTTATCATGCTAAGAGGAGCAGGAAAAAGCAAAAAATTTCAGAATTGCACCTTGCAATGCGGAGAAATTACTGTTTGTGCATTTACAATATTCATTGATTTTTGCCATTGAAAAACGTCCAGAAATGATTGAAGGTACTGACTGAATGAAAGGAGCTGGCATCTCACTCTCTTTGAATCTTCTTTATCATGCTAAGAGGAGCAGGAAAAAGCAAAAAATTTCAGACTTGCACCTTGCAATGCGGAGAAATTACTGTTTGTGCATTTACAATATTCATTGATTTTTGCCATTGAAAAACGTCCAGAAATGATTGAAGGTACTGACTGAATGAAAGGAGCTGGCATCTCACTCTCTTTGAATCTTCTTTATCATGCTAAGAGGAGCAGGAAAAAGCAAAAAATTTCAGACTTGCACCTTGCAATGCGGAGAAATTACTGTTTGTGCATTTACAATATTCATTGATTTTTGCCATTGAAAAACGTCCAGAAATGATTGAAGCTACTGACTGAATGAAAGGAGCTGGCATCTCACTCTCTTTGAATCTTCTTTATCATGCTAAGAGGAGCAGGAAAAAGCAAAAAATTTCAGAATTGCACCTTGCAATGCGGAGAAATTACAGTTTGTGCATTTACAATATCATTGATTTTTGCCATTGAAAAACATCCAGAAATGATTGAAGCTACTGACTGAATGAAAGGAGCTGGCATCTCACTCTCTTTGAATCTTCTTTATCATGCTAAGAGGAGCAGGAAAAAGCAAAAAATTTCAGAATTGCACCTTGCAATGCGGAGAAATTACTGTTTGTGCATTTACAATATTCATTGATTTTTGCCATTGAAAAACATCATGTTATTCATATACCAGAAATGTTTGAAGCTACTGACTGAATGAAAGGAGCTGGCATCTCAATCTCTTTGAATCTTCTTTATCATGCTAAGAGGAGCAGGAAAAAGCAAAAAATTTCAGAATTGCACCTTGCAATGTGGAGAAATTACTGTTTGTGCATTTACAATATTCATTGATTTTTACCATTGAAAAACGTCCAGAAATGATTGAAGCTACTGACTGAATGAAAGTAGCTGGCATCTCGCTCTCTTTGAATCTTCTTTATCATGCTAGGAGGAGCAGGAAAAAGCAAAAAATTTCAGACTTGCACCTTGCAATGCGGAGAAGTTACTGTTTGTGCATTTACAATATTCATTGATTTTTGCCATTGAAAAACATCATGTTATTCATATACCAGAAATGTTTGAAGCTACTGACTGAATGAAAGGAGCTGGCATCTCACTCTCTTTGAATCTTCTTTATCATGCTAAGAGGAGCAGGAAAAAGCAAAAAATTTCAGAATTGCACCTTGCAATGCGGAGAAATTACTGTTTGTGCATTTACAATATTCATTGATTTTTGCCATTGAAAAACGTCCAGAAATGATTGAAGCTACTGACTGAATGAAAGGAGCTGGCATCTCACTCTCTTTGAATCTTCTTTATCATGCTAAGAGGAGCAGGAAAAAGCAAAAAATTTCAGAATTGCACCTTGCAATGCGGAGAAATTACTGTTTGTGCATTTACAATATTCATTGATTTTTGCCATTGAAAAACGTCCAGAAATGATTGAAGCTACTGACTGAATGAAAGGAGCTGGCATCTCACTCTCTTTGAATCTTCTTTATCATGCTAAGAGGAGAAGGAAAAAGCAAAAAATTTCAGAATTGCACCTTGCAATGCGGAGAAATTACTGTTTGTGCATTTACAATATTCATTGATTTTTGCCATTGAAAAACATGTTATTCATATACCAGAAATGTTTGAAGCTACTGACTGAATGAAAGGAGCTGGCACCTCACTCTCTTTGAATCTTCTTTATCATGCTAAGAGGAGCAGGAAAAAGCAAAAAATTTCAGAATTGCACCTTGCAATGCGGAGAAATTACTGTTTGTGCATTTACAATATTCATTGATTTTTGCCATTGAAAAACGTCCAGAAATGATTGAAGGTACTGACTGAATGAAAGGAGCTGGCATCTCACTCTCTTTGAATCTTCTTTATCATGCTAAGAGGAGCAGGAAAAAGCAAAAAATTTCAGACTTGCACCTTGCAATGCGGAGAAATTACTGTTTGTGCATTTACAATATTCATTGATTTTTGCCATTGAAAAACGTCCAGAAATGATTGAAGCTACTGACTGAATGAAAGGAGCTGGCATCTCACTCTCTTTGAATCTTCTTTATCATGCTAAGAGGAGCAGGAAAAAGCAAAAAATTTCAGAATTGCACCTTGCAATGCGGAGAAATTACAGTTTGTGCATTTACAATATCATTGATTTTTGCCATTGAAAAACATCCAGAAATGATTGAAGCTACTGACTGAATGAAAGGAGCTGGCATCTCACTCTCTTTGAATCTTCTTTATCATGCTAAGAGGAGCAGGAAAAAGCAAAAAATTTCAGAATTGCACCTTGCAATGCGGAGAAATTACTGTTTGTGCATTTACAATATTCATTGATTTTTGCCATTGAAAAACATCATGTTATTCATATACCAGAAATGTTTGAAGCTACTGACTGAATGAAAGGAGCTGGCATCTCACTCTCTTTGAATCTTCTTTATCATGCTAAGAGGAGCAGGAAAAAGCAAAAAATTTCAGAATTGCACCTTGCAATGTGGAGAAATTACTGTTTGTGCATTTACAATATTCATTGATTTTTACCATTGAAAAACGTCCAGAAATGATTGAAGCTACTGACTGAATGAAAGTAGCTGGCATCTCGCTCTCTTTGAATCTTCTTTATCATGCTAAGAGGAGCAGGAAAAAGCAAAAAATTTCAGACTTGCACCTTGCAATGCGGAGAAGTTACTGTTTGTGCATTTACAATATTCATTGATTTTTGCCATTGAAAAACATCATGTTATTCATATACCAGAAATGTTTGAAGCTACTGACTGAATGAAAGGAGCTGGCATCTCACTCTCTTTGAATCTTCTTTATCATGCTAAGAGGAGCAGGAAAAAGCAAAAAATTTCAGAATTGCACCTTGCAATGCGGAGAAATTACTGTTTGTGCATTTACAATATTCATTGATTTTTGCCATTGAAAAACGTCCAGAAATGATTGAAGCTACTGACTGAATGAAAGGAGCTGGCATCTCACTCTCTTTGAATCTTCTTTATCATGCTAAGAGGAGCAGGAAAAAGCAAAAAATTTCAGAATTGCACCTTGCAATGCGGAGAAATTACTGTTTGTGCATTTACAATATTCATTGATTTTTGCCATTGAAAAACGTCCAGAAATGATTGAAGCTACTGACTGAATGAAAGGAGCTGGCATCTCACTCTCTTTGAATCTTCTTTATCATGCTAAGAGGAGAAGGAAAAAGCAAAAAATTTCAGAATTGCACCTTGCAATGCGGAGAAATTACTGTTTGTGCATTTACAATATTCATTGATTTTTGCCATTGAAAAACATGTTATTCATATACCAGAAATGTTTGAAGCTACTGACTGAATGAAAGGAGCTGGCACCTCACTCTCTTTGAATCTTCTTTATCATGCTAAGAGGAGCAGGAAAAAGCAAAAAATTTCAGAATTGCACCTTGCAATGCGGAGAAATTACTGTTTGTGCATTTACAATATTCATTGATTTTTGCCATTGAAAAACGTCCAGAAATGATTGAAGGTACTGACTGAATGAAAGGAGCTGGCATCTCACTCTCTTTGAATCTTCTTTATCATGCTAAGAGGAGCAGGAAAAAGCAAAAAATTTCAGACTTGCACCTTGCAATGCGGAGAAATTACTGTTTGTGCATTTACAATATTCATTGATTTTTGCCATTGAAAAACGTCCAGAAATGATTGAAGCTACTGACTGAATGAAAGGAGCTGGCATCTCACTCTCTTTGAATCTTCTTTATCATGCTAAGAGGAGCAGGAAAAAGCAAAAAATTTCAGAATTGCACCTTGCAATGCGGAGAAATTACAGTTTGTGCATTTACAATATCATTGATTTTTGCCATTGAAAAACATCCAGAAATGATTGAAGCTACTGACTGAATGAAAGGAGCTGGCATCTCACTCTCTTTGAATCTTCTTTATCATGCTAAGAGGAGCAGGAAAAAGCAAAAAATTTCAGAATTGCACCTTGCAATGCGGAGAAATTACTGTTTGTGCATTTACAATATTCATTGATTTTTGCCATTGAAAAACATCATGTTATTCATATACCAGAAATGTTTGAAGCTACTGACTGAATGAAAGGAGCTGGCATCTCAATCTCTTTGAATCTTCTTTATCATGCTAAGAGGAGCAGGAAAAAGCAAAAAATTTCAGAATTGCACCTTGCAATGTGGAGAAATTACTGTTTGTGCATTTACAATATTCATTGATTTTTACCATTGAAAAACGTCCAGAAATGATTGAAGCTACTGACTGAATGAAAGTAGCTGGCATCTCACTCTCTTTGAATCTTCTTTATCATGCTAAGAGGAGCAGGAAAAAGCAAAAAATTTCAGACTTGCACCTTGCAATGCGGAGAAATTACTGTTTGTGCATTTACAATATTCATTGATTTTTGCCATTGAAAAACATCATGTTATTCATATACCAGAAATGTTTGAAGCTACTGACTGAATGAAAGGAGCTGGCATCTCACTCTCTTTGAATCTTCTTTATCATGCTAAGAGGAGCAGGAAAAAGCAAAAAATTTCAGACTTGCACCTTGCAATGCGGAGAAATTACTGTTTGTGCATTTACAATATTCATTGATTTTTGCCATTGAAAAACATCATGTTATTCATATACCAGAAATGTTTGAAGCTACTGACTGAATGAAAGGAGCTGGCATCTCACTCTCTTTGAATCTTCTTTATCATGCTAAGAGGAGCAGGAAAAAGCAAAAAATTTCAGAATTGCACCTTGCAATGCGGAGAAATTACTGTTTGTGCATTTACAATATTCATTGATTTTTGCCATTGAAAAACATCCAGAAATGATTGAAGGTACTGACTGAATGAAAGGAGCTGGCATCTCACTCTCTTTGAATCTTCTTTATCATGCTAAGAGGAGCAGGAAAAAGCAAAAAATTTCAGAATTGCACCTTGCAATGCGGAGAAATTACTGTTTGTGCATTTACAATATTCATTGATTTTTGCCATTGAAAAACGTCCAGAAATGATTGAAGCTACTGACTGAATGAAAGGAGCTGGCATCTCACTCTCTTTGAATCTTCTTTATCATGCTAAGAGGAGCAGGAAAAAGCAAAAAATTTCAGAATTGCACCTTGCAATGCGGAGAAATTACAGTTTGTGCATTTACAATATTCATTGATTTTTGCCATTGAAAAACGTCCAGAAATGATTGAAGCTACTGACTGAATGAAAGGAGCTGGCATCTCACTCTCTTTGAATCTTCTTTATCATGCTAAGAGGAGCAGGAAAAAGCAAAAAATTTCAGAATTGCACCTTGCAATGCGGAGAAATTACTGTTTGTGCATTTACAATATTCGTTGATTTTTGCCATTGAAAAACGTCCAGAAATGATTGAAGCTACTGACTGAATGAAAGGAGCTGGCATCTCACTCTCTTTGAATCTTCTTTATCATGCTAAGTGGAGCAGGAAAAAGCAAAAAATTTCAGAATTGCACCTTGCAATGCGGAGAAATTACTGTTTGTGCATTTACAATATTCATTGATTTTTGCCATTGAAAAACATCATGTTATTCATATACCAGAAATGTTTGAAGCTACTGACTGAATGAAAGGAGCTGGCATCTCACTCTCTTTGAATCTTCTTTATCATGCTAAGAGGAGCAGGAAAAAGCAAAAAATTTCAGAATTGCACCTTGCAATGCGGAGAAATTACTGTTTGTGCATTTACAATATTCATTGATTTTTGCCATTGAAAAACATCATGTTATTCATATACCAGAAATGTTTGAAGCTACTGACTGAATGAAAGGAGCTGGCATCTCACTCTCTTTGAATCTTCTTTATCATGCTAAGAGGAGCAGGAAAAAGCAAAAAATTTCAGAATTGCACCTTGCAATGTGGAGAAATTACTGTTTGTGCATTTACAATATTCATTGATTTTTACCATTGAAAAACGTCCAGAAATGATTGAAGCTACTGACTGAATGAAAGGAGCTGGCATCTCACTCTCTTTGAATCTTCTTTATCATGCTAAGAGGAGCAGGAAAAAGCAAAAAATTTCAGAATTGCACCTTGCAATGCGGAGAAATTACTGTTTGTGCATTTACAATATTCATTGATTTTTGCCATTGAAAAACATCATGTTATTCATATACCAGAAATGTTTGAAGCTACTGACTGAATGAAAGGAGCTGGCATCTCACTCTCTTTGAATCTTCTTTATCATGCTAAGAGGAGCAGGAAAAAGCAAAAAATTTCAGAATTGCACCTTGCAATGCGGAGAAATTACTGTTTGTGCATTTACAATATTCATTGATTTTTGCCATTGAAAAACATCATGTTATTCATATACCAGAAATGTTTGAAGCTACTGACTGAATGAAAGGAGCTGGCATCTCACTCTCTTTGAATCTTCTTTATCATGCTAAGAGGAGCAGGAAAAAGCAAAAAATTTCAGAATTGCACCTTGCAATGTGGAGAAATTACTGTTTGTGCATTTACAATTTTCATTGATTTTTACCATTGAAAAACGTCCAGAAATGATTGAAGCTACTGACTGAATGAAAGTAGCTGGCATCTCACTCTCTTTGAATCTTCTTTATCATGCTAAGAGGAGCAGGAAAAAGCAAAAAAATTCAGAATTGCACCTTGCAATGCGGAGAAATTACTGTTTGTGCATTTACAATATTCATTGATTTTTGCCATTGAAAAACGTCCAGAAATGATTGAAGCTACTGACTGAATGAAAGGAGCTGGCATCTCACTCTCTTTGAATCTTCTTTATCATGCTAAGAGGAGCAGGAAAAAGCAAAAAATTTCAGAATTGCACCTTGCAATGCGGAGAAATTACTGTTTGTGCATTTACAATATTCATTGATTTTTGCCATTGAAAAACGTCCAGAAATGATTGAAGCTACTGACTGAATGAAAGGAGCTGGCATCTCACTCTCTTTGAATCTTCTTTATCATGCTAAGAGGAGCAGGAAAAAGCAAAAAATTTCAGAATTGCACCTTGCAATGCGGAGAAATTACAGTTTGTGCATTTACAATATTCATTGATTTTTGCCATTGAAAAACGTCCAGAAATGATTGAAGCTACTGACTGAATGAAAGGAGCTGGCATCTCACTCTCTTTGAATCTTCTTTATCATGCTAAGAGGAGCAGGAAAAAGCAAAAAATTTCAGAATTGCACCTTGCAATGCGGAGAAATTACTGTTTGTGCATTTACAATATTCGTTGATTTTTGCCATTGAAAAACGTCCAGAAATGATTGAAGCTACTGACTGAATGAAAGGAGCTGGCATCTCACTCTCTTTGAATCTTCTTTATCATGCTAAGTGGAGCAGGAAAAAGCAAAAAATTTCAGAATTGCACCTTGCAATACGGAGAAATTACTGTTTGTGCATTTACAATATTCATTGATTTTTGCCATTGAAAAACATCATGTTATTCATATACCAGAAATGTTTGAAGCTACTGACTGAATGAAAGGAGCTGGCATCTCACTCTCTTTGAATCTTCTTTATCATGCTAAGAGGAGCAGGAAAAAGCAAAAAATTTCAGAATTGCACCTTGCAATGCGGAGAAATTACTGTTTGTGCATTTACAATATTCATTGATTTTTGCCATTGAAAAACATCATGTTATTCATATACCAGAAATGTTTGAAGCTACTGACTGAATGAAAGGAGCTGGCATCTCACTCTCTTTGAATCTTCTTTATCATGCTAAGAGGAGCAGGAAAAAGCAAAAAATTTCAGAATTGCACCTTGCAATGTGGAGAAATTACTGTTTGTGCATTTACAATATTCATTGATTTTTACCATTGAAAAACGTCCAGAAATGATTGAAGCTACTGACTGAATGAAAGGAGCTGGCATCTCACTCTCTTTGAATCTTCTTTATCATGCTAAGAGGAGCAGGAAAAAGCAAAAAATTTCAGAATTGCACCTTGCAATGCGGAGAAATTACTGTTTGTGCATTTACAATATTCATTGATTTTTGCCATTGAAAAACATCATGTTATTCATATACCAGAAATGTTTGAAGCTACTGACTGAATGAAAGGAGCTGGCATCTCACTCTCTTTGAATCTTCTTTATCATGCTAAGAGGAGCAGGAAAAAGCAAAAAATTTCAGAATTGCACCTTGCAATGCGGAGAAATTACTGTTTGTGCATTTACAATATTCATTGATTTTTGCCATTGAAAAACATCATGTTATTCATATACCAGAAATGTTTGAAGCTACTGACTGAATGAAAGGAGCTGGCATCTCACTCTCTTTGAATCTTCTTTATCATGCTAAGAGGAGCAGGAAAAAGCAAAAAATTTCAGAATTGCACCTTGCAATGTGGAGAAATTACTGTTTGTGCATTTACAATTTTCATTGATTTTTACCATTGAAAAACGTCCAGAAATGATTGAAGCTACTGACTGAATGAAAGTAGCTGGCATCTCACTCTCTTTGAATCTTCTTTATCATGCTAAGAGGAGCAGGAAAAAGCAAAAAAATTCAGAATTGCACCTTGCAATGCGGAGAAATTACTGTTTGTGCATTTACAATATTCATTGATTTTTGCCATTGAAAAACGTCCAGAAATGATTGAAGCTACTGACTGAATGAAAGGAGCTGGCATCTCACTCTCTTTGAATCTTCTTTATCATGCTAAGAGGAGCAGGAAAAAGCAAAAAATTTCAGAATTGCACCTTGCAATGCGGAGAAATTACTGTTTGTGCATTTACAATATTCATTGATTTTTGCCATTGAAAAACGTCCAGAAATGATTGAAGCTACTGACTGAATGAAAGGAGCTGGCATCTCACTCTCTTTGAATCTTCTTTATCATGCTAAGAGGAGCAGGAAAAAGCAAAAAATTTCAGAATTGCACCTTGCAATGCGGAGAAATTACAGTTTGTGCATTTACAATATTCATTGATTTTTGCCATTGAAAAACGTCCAGAAATGATTGAAGCTACTGACTGAATGAAAGGAGCTGGCATCTCACTCTCTTTGAATCTTCTTTATCATGCTAAGAGGAGCAGGAAAAAGCAAAAAATTTCAGAATTGCACCTTGTAATGCGGAGAAATTACTGTTTGTGCATTTACAATATTCGTTGATTTTTGCCATTGAAAAACGTCCAGAAATGATTGAAGCTACTGACTGAATGAAAGGAGCTGGCATCTCACTCTCTTTGAATCTTCTTTATCATGCTAAGTGGAGCAGGAAAAAGCAAAAAATTTCAGAATTGCACCTTGCAATACGGAGAAATTACTGTTTGTGCATTTACAATATTCATTGATTTTTGCCATTGAAAAACATCATGTTATTCATATACCAGAAATGTTTGAAGCTACTGACTGAATGAAAGGAGCTGGCATCTCACTCTCTTTGAATCTTCTTTATCATGCTAAGAGGAGCAGGAAAAAGCAAAAAATTTCAGAATTGCACCTTGCAATGCGGAGAAATTACTGTTTGTGCATTTACAATATTCATTGATTTTTGCCATTGAAAAACATCATGTTATTCATATACCAGAAATGTTTGAAGCTACTGACTGAATGAAAGGAGCTGGCATCTCACTCTCTTTGAATCTTCTTTATCATGCTAAGAGGAGCAGGAAAAAGCAAAAAATTTCAGAATTGCACCTTGCAATGTGGAGAAATTACTGTTTGTGCATTTACAATTTTCATTGATTTTTACCATTGAAAAACGTCCAGAAATGATTGAAGCTACTGACTGAATGAAAGTAGCTGGCATCTCACTCTCTTTGAATCTTCTTTATCATGCTAAGAGGAGCAGGAAAAAGCAAAAAAATTCAGAATTGCACCTTGCAATGCGGAGAAATTACTGTTTGTGCATTTACAATATTCATTGATTTTTGCCATTGAAAAACGTCCAGAAATGATTGAAGCTACTGACTGAATGAA